>NC_133778.1:49326231-49462142 GCF_003597395.2 Chelonoidis abingdonii | reverse complement strand
TGCGGGCGGTCCGCCGGAGCCGCGCGAGCAGCCAACCGTCCGCAGGCACGACTGCGGCAGCTCCATCCGAGCCACGGACCAGCGGACCGCCCGCAGGCACCACTGCGGCAGCTCCATGGGAGCTGCCTGCCGCCCCCTCCGGCAGCGCCCTGACCCAGAGGACACCCTGGGCTGCCGGCTGTCGGGGCGGCGCCCTGACCCAGGGGGCACCCTGGGCTGCAGGCTCCCTAGCAGCAGCAGCTGCTCAACCATTTAAAAAAAAAAATTGGGGGTGCTTTTTGGTGCCCCCAAATCTCGGCGCCCTAGGCAACCGCCTAAATGGTTGCACCGGCCCTGACTAGACGCACTTGATATATGTTCCAACCACTCTCCCAGTTCACCCATGACTTCCATCATCCTTCTACGCCTGCAGAGAAAGATCTTGCTGAATTCAGTTCTATAATAATTGGGGATGCATAGTCCACTTGTATGGTGTCCACATTACCAGGACCCCCATGCTGCATGAAGCATGGTATGAATGAGTTCTCCTCCAACATCTAGTGATGCACTGGAGAAAAACGACTTCAGGAATATAGACACGCCTACTCTGCCTAGGTGTGCAGGATGATGGAACTGCTTTCCCAAAATGATCGATTTTGGCTGGCTTTAGTTTACAAATCACTCTAGTATTCAAATGTAGGGGCTAATGAAATGTTGTTATCCTTATTGTATGAGTAAAGGGTAACAGAACTGTGCCTAGGCCTGCCCTAATTGAGGTCACCCTAAACTTAGCCTTACTTGCTAAGTGGGGGACAGGAATGCCAAATTCCAGTGAAGTTGAGGGAGTTTGGGGACAGGTGTTCCTACCTTGTGGTGTGGACTCTGGCTAAAGAGTCCTAGACACCATTTGACCTTCCCCTCTCCAACATTTAAAGGCAGAGCAGATTAGACTCAATTGATAGTCACTGTTTCTGTTCAGTGATTACCAGAGCTGAAATCTCTGATAAGCAGATCCTGGGGCTACGCCTTAGACTTGTTGTAGGGACAGGGGTGAAATGAAAGACAGTACTGGCAGTGAGGTTCCTTGCTACACAGTGAAATTACTAAAGACCTGAGTTAAGCAGCGGAACCTCAGAACATGCACCGCACAAGTGGCAGAGAGTGTCCAACAACAGCAAGCAAGCAGCAGCTGACATAAACAGCAGAGGCAGTGGCAAAAAGCAATTGCAGAGGCACACAGCAACCACAGAGACATTGGTCAATGCCCACCCCAACCCCTTTCTGAGTTGGGAGGTGAACTCCTGTGAACACACTTCTGAACTCTGGGTCAAACCAAGGACAGCCAACTGTGAGCGGGGTGCACTGGAGGGAGAGGGGAGTGATGCGTTAAAGATATGTTCATTTGTCAGACTCTCCCACCATAAGGTGGGAAATTGAGGCAAAGGACACTGCCCAGTGCACTGCGGGATTGAGGTTTTGGTTATGATTGCATGCTTTTGAATGTGGTAATAGTGTTTTCCCAAACTAATGTTTGGTTCCCTTTCCCTTCTAATAAAAGTTCCCTTTTGTTCTACACAGACTAGTGCCTGTGTGGCGGGGAGGTGGTGATAAATTTTCCCAGATTACTGGGTTGGGGCTCAAGCCAGTTCTGTTCTGTATTATTAAGAGGAATCCCTACATATTAAACCCAGCCCTGTTGCTGCCAACTCCACCTGGCAGAAGGGTTACATACAGAACCACAACAATTCTGCTACAGTTTATATCTCCTACTTCCACAGAGAGGCTGGGACATTTTCAACACACATTTTCTTTAAAAATTCTGGGGGTGAAGAAGAAAGGAGAGAGAAGAGTTCTCTTCATAATGGTTTGAACATGATGAAATTCATCTTGCTTACTTCTTCACTGCTAGCATCAGCTATGTCTAGCAAACCCTGCACAAGAAGAGCCCAAACAAATGCATAGCATTCCCCTACAATACAACTGCTTTCCCATAGATACTGGTATGCATGTTGCTGATGGTGCACTGATGGAGATGTAAGCAAAAGAACTTTCACAATGTAGCAAAATAAGATACTTGTGAATTGGAAAAAGACAAAATAATCCAAAGGGGGAAAATTGCGTATTTAAGCTTTGATAGAAAAGATTATGAATTAGTAATGGAAAGTGAGAAAGAAAGCAAAATAATGTGCCCTTAAAACTTTACATTCTCTTGTTCTTGGGAAATTAGGAGAAAAGTGACAAGACTGAAATATTTCATGGCCTCAGGCAGCTATGTTTGGCATCCAGTCCTGGTGGCCCAATTCCTTAAGGATGCAATTCTCTAGCAGCACTTATCTACCAAGCCCTACACCTCTATGCAAATAAGGAAGTGCTGCTGTCATATAAAGTGCCTGTGCATCCCCCTACACACCACATGCAGATAGGTACTATGGCCCAGCAAAGTCTGGTGGATAAGGCCACCATTGAGGACAGGCTAGAGAAGCATAACATCATTAATTACTCTCTGAAGGACAACATTTTGTAGTCATTAAATATTTGTTCTTCAGAACAGAATTACTAATTTTATGCTTCTGGGTCATTGAGGTTAAAAGGACACCACCAACTTGAACTCGAGTTAATTTAGAAAAAAAATAGTTCATATACACAACATCAGCTTCTCAATACCTCAGCCATTTTTTGCAGTTTTACACTATCTTTTTTTATTATTATTATTAGAAATTGTGTCTCTTCTGCATTGCTCTGTGAAAGACCCACACAAACAACAGAGAAAACTGACTATAGGCTTACACAAGGTAAACAGGGAAACTGAATACACACAAAATTCTGTCACATGCAGAAAATGAACAAAAACAGAAAAAAAAACTCTCTAATCTTTCACATATAGAACTATTGGGGGCACTTTTAACAATAGCAGGGAAATATTTTCAGATAGAAGTATGACCTTTAAGGCAATTGTGTCCCTTCAATTTCAATAGGAGTTGAGGGCACAGAACCATTTGCAAGCAAGACGCTGCTCTGGCTAAAGGAAAAGATGATTCCCCCTTCAGAATAGCAAGTAATCTTCACAGCTTACATACACAAAGACTTTTTTTCTTTTAGTCTTCAGTGTCACCAATGGTAATGGTGGGAGTAACATGTAACATAGCCTAGTGCAGGGGTAGGCAAAGCTGATTTTCAGTGGCACTCACACTGCCCGGATCCTGGCCACCAGTCCAGGGGGCTCTGCATTTTAATTTAATTTTAAATGAAGCAGCTTAAACATTTTTAAAACCTTATTTACTTTACATACAACAGTAGTTTAGTTATATATTATAGACTTACAGAAAGAGACTTTCTAAAAAAGTTAAAATGTATTACTGGCACGCGAAACCTTAAATTAGAGTGAATAAATGAAGACTCGGCACATCACTTCTGAAAGGTTGCCGACCCCTGACCTAGTGAAATGAACACATATACATGGGCATAGCCAACTGTGGGTAGGGGACTAAGCCCCTCACCTTCACCCACCAGAAAAAAAACACAAAACTAGGGATCACATAAATCAAGGAAGAAAACACTGAACTTGGAACAGAAGTTAATTTGTCTCACTTTATCACAAATGGAAAAATTTAATCATGGTACAAAATGACTCAAAGTGATATTCAACAATTATTTTTAGCCCTAACTCCATCAAATAAAAAGTTATCCATGCTCCTACATGTAGTAGAAAGATCTAAACTAGCAATTAGTTTATTGATTCAAAGGAAATCACAAATGGATAGTACATTTTTAGCACTCTTCATTTTTACCATAACAATTCAGATCCATTAAACACAATATATAATACTCCCGAGGGAATTCTGCACCAAAAAAATAAAAATTCTGCACACAATATTTTAAAATTCTGCAAAATTCCTACTATTTTATTTGTTAAAAACAACACAATATAAGCAGATGGCCATTTTCAATTTTATTTGCTGACAGTATTTTGAAATAAATAAACCAATAATATTCGCAAAATGGCTGCGTTCGTTAAGATTTTATACGTGTATTTCTATGTTTTTGACACATTAAAATGAGCTCCTGAGATTCTCTCCATTTACATGTTTGGTGCAGCTATTCCGCTATCAGTACGGGTTGCGGCTGGTGGCACATATGGGGTCGGTGGGCAGTCCAGGGGAGTCTGGGCTGCGGCGAGAATGGGGGTCTCTGCAGGCGTCCAGGCGAGACGGTAGTTAGGGCTTAGGGGAGGCTGGGGTAGGTCTTGTAGGTTGGCTCGGGGTAATGGTGTTAGTTTAGGATGAGCCGAGGTGGCGCGCTCTGATGCGGGAGGCAGCGGCAATGAGGCAACTACGAACATAGGGTGGGGGTTTGGGGGGCGTCCAGTGAAGCGTTACTCAGTGCGGGGGTTTGTGCAAGGGGTGAGGTCTCAGAGGTAGGAGTTTGGGGAGGAGGGTCTCACATGGTACGGGAGTTGGCTCCCCTAATCTCAAACCCGCCCCTATGCCATTCAGAACGCTCACCTGCCCCCCACCCCCGCCCCGAACACGGTGCTAAAAGAGCTTCATGCCAGCCAGGGGAGTTTCTGGGTCTTGATACTGTTTAACCCTGACGGGACCAATAGTGGATTCACGTACAGGGCAACGCGCCAGGGGGAAGGGGGAGAGTGCGCAAATTGCCCCCAGGCCCTGGCCCGCAGAGGCCCCGGAAGGAGCTTTTTTCGGGGCCGCTTGACAGGGTACCCTTACTTGCTCCGGGGCCCCGGACTCTGACGGATCCTGAGTACCAGAGCTCCTTCCGCTCTGGTACTTCGTGCGAGGGGGTCCTTCGCTCCAGAGCGGAAGGACCACTTTGCCGCGAATTACTGCTGAAGCGGGACTGCTGCCGAAGTGCAGCCGGTCTCAGCAGAAATCGGAGGTAGGGGGGTGTCTGTTCTGGGACCCACTGCCAAAAGTGCCCTGAAGACCACGGCAGGGATCCCCACCGCCGAAATTACCAGTAATTCAGTGGCAGGGGGCCCCCGCCTGGTCTTCAGGGCTTTAGGGGGGGGAGAGGCTAGCTGAATTACTTCCAAAGCGGGCGCCCCTGCACCAAAGACCCAGGCCGCCGGAAATCCTCTGGGACCTGGGATCCTATCGATTCTGCATCCACCAGGATCAACCTATGAATCTGACCCACGATCCACTACCATCTTTATTATTATCTCACCCACAGAAGCAAGCTGTAACCCAGGCTAGGAGAGGGATCGTGGGGCGGGGTCTTGCAAGGGAAGAGGCAACATAAGAGTGGGGACTGAGCAAAGGGCAGTGCAGGGGTAGGAGAAGGGAGCTCAGGGGGAGGGCTGCAGCGGACGACTGCACGCACACGGAGTCGTGCCCCAGGGCTCATGACGAGGGCCATGTGCGCAGTAGTCATGTTTGCATAAAGTGGGACAAGGGGTGAGGCCCTGCTCCAATCCCATGGCTGGGGGCAGGGCCTTGGGGACTGGGAGTGTGGCCAGTGCTAGGACCAGGCCTGGTGGGGATGCTGGCGCTGCCAATGACCTAGCTACTGGCCAGAAGCAGCGGCAGACGAGCGGGTGCTGGTACGCTCCACTCCAACTTCCGCGCGGCGCTGCCACCAGCCCGAGCATGCTGTGCCCCCTAGGCTCCAGAAGCCAGACACCACAGGCCAGGCACTGCCAATGATGTAGAGCCGGCTGTTATCTGCATTATCCACTATCTGCAAAAATTATCCGTGAATGGTGTTTCTGTAGATGCAGATACCCACAGATATGAAGCGATATTCTGCAGATGTGGCAGGGCTCTACTGATATGACCAGCCTTGGCTACTTTGTGTAGAAGGGCGGAAGACGGGAGAACTATGTTCACATCTTCCACCCCATACTCAGCTAGGGAGATGATCCCTGGGCATGCCAGGCATCCCCTGACCCACCCCCCTACATCATTTATCAACTACCCCGCTGCCTGACTGATCGGGCGTACGGGCGATACTGGTGCAGATTCTCTTCACTTCCCACAGAACACTTCTGCAAGGAAAAGCAAAGAAAATCTGGGCGGGGGGGGGGAGGCAATATATTTTCTGCTGCACTGCAGTGGCGCAGAATTTCCCCAGGAGTAATATAAGGGCCAACCCAGATAAGTGAACAACAGATGGAAGATCTAATGATTTGGGACTGGGGATGAGGGAGGGGGAGTTTAAAAATGTAAAAGAAACACTTAAATGCCACAAGTATATAGGACAACTCCAAAAAGACAAAAAAAAAGCAAGAGTACATTTAGCATACTCTGGCTAAGAGTCTACCACAAACTGAAAAGAAATTAAAAACTGAGGGAATAAGCAAACTCAGTACCATTTATGAACCATAGGGGGTTTTGCAGTTCACCTCCAAGCCATTTTCACTGTAAAGATACAGATTACCAAGGTATTAGCGTTAGGATTATGATTTAAAGGAAGGTTATCTGTAATACCCAGTAGCTTCAGGGTAGTAGAGTGCATCACAATAAAATTGAAACTGGGTTACAAATTAAGTGTTTATTTTATATTATTGTAATCATAATCTCTGATGAGAGGAAAAGATAAATCCTGAATAAATGTTTCTATTTGTAATAACTTCATTTACTGTGCGCTTAAACTTTTACTGTCACATTTGTTGATAACTATCTAAAAGAAAAAACAAACCACATTTTACCCCAAAATTGAGAGAGATTTTGGTCTCATTTAGCACAGCTGCCTGGATTTCCTGCTTACAGTTACTTAGGCCATAGTAAACTCAAACATGCCTCAAAGAGCTTCCAGTGCACAGACATGGCAACACTACTTCATGAGATGGTGACATTTCCCAACTGCACTGGCTGGCATGTGGTGTGTATACATAGCTCTGCTTCCTCCCCCACCCAATTTAGGGCACCATGAGCTCTAGCAGGAGTAGGGAGCGATT
This sequence comes from Chelonoidis abingdonii, assembly GCF_003597395.2. Taxonomy (NCBI): domain Eukaryota; kingdom Metazoa; phylum Chordata; order Testudines; family Testudinidae; genus Chelonoidis; species Chelonoidis abingdonii. The sequence goes on along the minus strand of NC_133778.1, from coordinate 49,455,244 downwards.
AGTCCCTCACCCACTGACTGCAGACGTTTACTCAGATAGAGAAGCATCTTATTGCCATCTGTAACAGAATGTAGCAGTGCCCCCTTTGCTTCAGCTTCTGCTCTGTTCCAAAAGTCACTCAGCGACCTTCTGGCTCAACAATCACTAGTGCAGTTTATATACTGGATGCAATCCCACCACTTTCTCACCATCTACAGCTTGGGGAATTTGAGCCTTAAGGGCCTCTCAATCTCTACAATCAGAAGAGAAGATCCAGAGTTACCCCTCTCCTTCCACTCTCTGGCTTCCCCCTCTTCCTTCCTTTGGGCCTGTATATAACCCCTGGCTAATTAGGCTGCCAGCTGTTTCCCCTTCACCAATCAGGCACAGGTTTCTCTAGCCAGCCCCCAATTTACCTCTCTTAATCAGAGCTTGCATGACAGAGGTCTGGTTCAGAAGTCCCAGCCCAGCACTCTGTCACACTTCCCTATCACTGCACACATGCTGAAGGACCAGGCAGAATGTGAGTCTTATCAAATAACTATACAAAAGATAAGATGTCAAATAAAATTGCAAAACTAGTCTTATTTTCTTCAAGATTCTACAGCTTTCATGATTGAAAAGGAAAAATAAGTTTTTTAAATCTGGCTTTTGAAGCTATGATTGATGATTTAAAATTCTTAAAATGAATTTAAAGTGCCCTTTGTGTATTGAGGAGATAAAGAGACAACTCTGAAAAGGATTTAAGGGTCATAGCAGGCAAGCAACTCAATATTAGTTCCCAGTGCAATGCTGTGGCAAAAAGGGTTAACACAATCCTTGGATACACAAACAGAGAAAAATGAGTAAGAGTAGGAAGTTGATTTTACCTCTGTACTGCACTGGTGAGACAGATAGTGGCATACAGTTCTGACGTCCACATTTCAAAAAAGGATATTGAAACATTGAAGCGGGAACAAACAAGGGCCACAAAAATTATTTAGGGGCTGGAGAAAATGCCTTATAACAAGAGACTTAAAAAGTTCAATCTGTTTAATTTACCCCCCCAAAAAGATTGAGAAGAAACTTGATTAGTGTGTACAGGTATCTTCACAGGCAGAAAATACCTGTTACTAACAGGATCTTTTTAAATCTAACTGAGAAATGCATAGCAAAGAACCAATGACTGGACACAGGGCCCAGACACATTTAAAGTAGAAATAAGGCACGCATTTTTAACAGTGAGAGTGATTAACCAAACTAGCATAGGAAGAGGTAGATTCTCCATCTCTTGATATCTTAATATTAACACTGGATGCCTTTCTAGAAGATATGTTTTAGTCAAACAAGTTATTGGGCTCAATATAGGATAAGGTTGCCAACTTTCTATTTGCAGAAAACTGAACACCCTTGGCCCACTTCTGTCCTGCCCCTTTTCCGAGGCCATTGCCCCCCCTTATACTCCATCTCCTTCCATCACTTGCTCTCCCCACCCTCGCTCACTTACTCATTTTCACTGGCCTGGGGCAGGGGGATTAGCAGTGAGGGCTCTGGTTGTGGATACAGGCTCTGGGGTGGGGCTGGCGTGTGGGAGGGTGTATGGGGTGAAGGAGAGGGCTCCAGGCTGAGGCAGGAGATTGGGGTATCTAAGGAGGCTCTGGGCTGAGGCTGGGGTGTGGGAGGGTGTATGGGCTCTGGGCTGGGGCTGTGGTCTCCAGGGTGGTGCCAGAAATGAGGGGTTCAGGGTGCGGGATGGAGATCCAGGATGGGGCAGGGGTTAGGGTTTGGGGCAGGGGTGAGGGCTCCAGCTGCAGGTTTAGGCTCCAGGGTGAGGCCGGAGATGAAGGGATTGGGGTACAGGAGAGGGATCCAGTCTGGGGCAGGGGGTTGGGGTGCAGGGGGAGTGAGGGCTCTGGTATGAGGCTGGGGTGCAGGTTGCAGGTGGTGCTTACCTCAGGTGGCTACCGGGAAGCTTCTGGCATCTCCCTCCAGCTCCTAAGTGGAGGCACAACCACATGGCTCTCCACACTGCCCATGCCTGCAGGCATCACCCCCTCATCTCCCATTGGCCGCAGTTCCTCGCCAATGGGAGCACTTGAGCTGGTGCTGGGGGCAGGGGCAGCATGCAGAGCTCCCGTGGCCATCCCTCCACCTAGGAGCCAGAGGGAGATGCTGACAGCTTCCAGGAATTCACACAGAACCAGGTAGGGAGCCTCCCTGTTCCACTGACCAGACTTTTAATGTCCCAGTCAGCAATGCTGACCAGAGCCGCCAGGGTCCCTTTTTGACTGGGCATTCCAGTTGAAAACTAGACACCTGGCAACCCTAATACAGGGGTAACCATGTGAAATATAATGGCCTATGACTAGATCCAGTCAAACTAGATGATCTTATGGTCTCTCCTGACCTTAAAACTCTATATATCCATGAAACGAGAGCTACTGAAGGGAAGAAGAGAAGAGACATTATAATGGAGGGTTATAACAAGATGCTGCCAGGTAAGCAGCTAAATGTTATTGATTCAATAAAATTTAAAATGGCTTATATAAAAAGGTGTGTGAAATAGTCACAATGAGAGATGAATAGACTCAATATTTGAGTTCTTTTGTATTAATTTAAAAATTTGAAAATAAAAAAACCTCTGCCATATTCAATGTATTTTCATTTTAAATGGGCTTCTTTCCATCACAAGAATGCTGTTTTGTGAGAAGAAAAAGTGTTAGTTTGTCAAATGTAACATAAAAGCAAAATATGAAGGCCCCCAAGATGGCCTGAAATGAATAAGTAAAAAATGCTGTGGAAAATTTTCCAATGTTTTTGTGCACCTCTAGGTTAAACACTTCAAAAGTGAGTGCACCGAGGAATTGACCAGGGCATGAATCTTGGCAAGCACTGCTCTACTTAGATGTAATCAAGTTTTAGGCACTTTGGGGCTAAAATCCTATTGACAAGTCAATAAGTGCCTAAATTAAAAATGAAAGCTAGGCTCCTAAATCAGGGTGGAGTTGCAAACACTGAGCACAGCAGTGCCTAAATACTTCTAAAAATTAGGGCCTCTCTCTACAAATCTCTTCCCTTTCAGATGCTCAGCTTTCATTCTCTTTGCTCTTATGTCATCACATCAGTTCTCCAATTATCAGTCTTCCAGACTAGATGGGATCTGATTTCTAGTGTACAAAACAAGCAGAAAACAAAACCCTTAAACACACATACACATTTCAGGTCTTTTTAAAACATCATAATAAAAAGCAAAACAAAAAAATGATACTTTTCCCTTCCCCATACAGGTTACCTTTAAGCTAAATGAGAATTTCTATTAGTTGGCAATAGTAGCATTTCTACACCCTCACCAGGCCAACAGCAAGTGGAGAAGACTATTATACTAGACTCAAGTATTAAAGTTCATTGACAGGACAGCTCCAGCCCTTCTTTTAGAAGTTCCAGTGCTGTCCTCAGTCTGATGTCTCCAGGCTTTTCTGCACTGGCATGCTAAATCGGGGCACTGCTGCAATCGATGTAGTGGCATCAATTTAGCATATCTGGTGAAGATGCAGTAAGTTAATGGCAGAGCACTCTCTCATCAATTTCAGTACTTCACCTCCCTGAGAAGTGGCAGCTAAGTCGGCAGGAGAGCATCTCTCCCTGACATAGCGCTGTGTAGTCACCACATTGGGTCAGTATACACTACCTCGCTTAGAGGGGTGATTTTTTCACATCCCTTAGTGACGTAAGTTACATTGACTTAAGCAGCAGTGTAGACCAGGCCTCAGTGTTGTATCAAGGAACTAGGAGGCTAATGATACTTCTTTGCAGTCTCTCTCACAAGAGCACAGGAACTAACCTGCAAGAACACCAAACGGCCTTTACGGCCTCCAATATTGAACTCTTCAACAGGTTTCAAAGAAACAAAAACCTGTGATCTTCCAAGCTGTCAATAACAATATTTAACATCAATGTTAGCAGTAGAGCTACTTCAGATACTTATTGTTAACGTCTAATCCAAAGTCAGACTTGGCAGCCATTTATTCCTATTTTGATTCCTAACATTTAAACAGGTTTTTATTCCACGACAGGTCTACCTCTTACACTCTAGTACTAAGGCTATGTCTACACTGCAGACCTTACAGCAGCACAGTTGTGGTACTGCTGCAGCTTCACTACTGTAAGGTCTACCATATAGCTGCTCTGTGCTGATGGGAGAGAGCTGGCATACAGGTACAAAGGTGCCTTACAGTACTACAGTTCATTCTTCGTTCCATTCGTCTTCTCAAATATTTTCTTACTGATGTAACGCTCAACTCTCTATAGTCCCTGGCTCACCTTAGCTTTTTATGAATTATCAATTATTATTAATTATTAAGATTGGTACTATACTGACCACTTTTAAGGCCCTCAAGATAGTAGCTGATTTTAATAGTAAATTACATTGTGTGAATAGCTCAGCTACTTGGTTCTTTAGTTTCTTTCCTTCTCTCTAAGTACACAAAGAGAAGGACAGGAACAAAAATATGGGTGTGTATGTGTGTATATATACATATACATACACACACAAATATGCTAGATTTGTGCATATACTATACATAAAACACAATACAAATTTGAAATTACTAATTGTGCAAGGTAATTAAACTGAATGAAAGACTCATTCATACACTGTACATAGATATACCAGTCTGTTCATCAAATTATACAATATTTTCTCCTTGCTCAATATTTAAAGCTTGTATTTTATTATTCAACTTATTGGTAACACTCTGTGCAGAACACAAGGAGTGTGACAGAGAATTCAGCCTCAAGATTCACTTTGTTTGTAGCTGACTATGACTGCAATCCTGTGGCACAGAAAGATTGTCATGTGCTAATACTTCAACATAACTACTTCTTTCATAATGAACAGATTTTCTCTTTTGGTATATTGACACGTCTCTTATTTGACTATTCTCAACAGCAGCTTGTCCTGCCTCTGGTCCTTTCACACAGAAAGCCAATAACACACCTATTCTGAGGAAAGAAAGCTATTTTAGACAATTACTGTGCACCAGATTCCAGCTGTGTGAATTGATTTAGCTTAATTACACCAACTGAAGATCTGCTCCTGTATGTTTGCTTTACACTCACACCTTCTCATATATACACACAGAAAATGGCATCCACAGAAACACACATGCCTTTCATAACATCTACAGGGATGATCTTGTGGTTTTCGCATTTTATTGTTAATTCCCATAAAGAAAAAAACTTAATTTAAAAAACAACATGTCTTAAGGAAAGCATGTGTAATGCTGACAAACCCAGGCATCGGCGGGTGGGAATGAACCCGGCATCTCTGGAGCTTAATGCATGAGCCTCTACCACATTAGCTAAGGCTGTAGAGCAGCCTCATTTTATTTCTCTTGCTAAATACCAGCAGATGCGACAGAACACCATATTTAGGAGATGTGTAGGTTACATATGCACTTACAAACTCTTAAAAGAAAGGAAATATCTGGTTACGGTATCCCTTTTTAATAAATACATTATATTCACTTCTATAATTAAGTCCCATACACTACTAACATATACTATAATATAATCCATACACTACATGCCTCAAAAACAACAAGGAATCCAGTGGCACCTTAAAGACTAATAGATTTACTTGGGCATAAGCTTTTGTGGGTAAAAAAACCCCACTTCTTCAGATGCATAGAGTGAAAATTACAGATGCAGGCATTATACAATGACACATGTGAGGTAACTCCCTTCTCTTCAAGTGGAGAACCAGTGTTGACAGGGCCAATTTGATCAGGATGGATGTAGTCCACTCCTAATAATAGATGCATGTCTCAGACATTCTATAAATCCCAAATATTAACAGGCAGCTGACTTTGATTTCATGTACAAATATTGGGCCCAATCCTGCAATAGGCTGAGTACCCCCAACTCCCGCTGAAATAAATATTGACAATCCAAAGGTTGCTGAAAGAAGACCAACAGAGCGTCTGGAAAGGCTAATTTATGAGGAGAGACTAAGCATCTATTCAGGAAGAGGGGGAAGCAGCTAAGCAATTCTAACATTTTTTAGTAAATACCATGGATGGAGAATTACAGGAAAGTTGGCAATGAGTGTGTACAAGAAGGAGTGATGGGATGAAATGTAAGAAAGGAGAATGTAGGTGAATATCAGAAAAAATATATAATAGATGCCCTCAGTGCTCCCTTCCGCGTCACCATCTGAGGAGATCTAAAACAAGGCCAGCCTGAGGTGGGAGGCACACAGAGAGTATGGGGGAAGGTTCATCAGGTCAGCAGCATGCTTCAGGCATTATTCTTCCTGATCCCATACGGTAGAACTACCCTGCATCTAGGAGTGAGCCTTCCAGCCTGGGTATACAGACTTGTGCTAGCTCTGCCAGAGCTAAAATTTTTGTGGGAATTAAAAATAGCAGTGGAGATGGTCCGGCTCCAGTGGAGATGGGCTAGCCACCTGAGCTCAGACCATGGGGTCGGTTGGTTGAGCTTGAGAGCTCAGGCTGCCATCGGAGCCACAACATCCACATGGCCATTTTTAGTGTGTTAGCTGAAGCCCCATTAGCATGAGTGTCTACCTGGACTGGGAGGTTGGCTGTAGTGCACAACTGCAATGTAGACATACACATAGAGGTCTCTCTGCCAATGGCACATGATCAGGGCTTGGTGATTGTGAAGACTGAATACCTGGAGCAGAATGAAGGCCACTCCCTCAAAGATCCAGCCACTTCTTTGACCTCAAACTTGTAAAGATATAGCAGCAGAAAATGATCCTGACACCGCTCCCTGCATTGAGGAGAAATTATCCTCTAAAGCAGGGGTTCTCAAACTTCCTTGCACCAGGACCCCTTCTGACAACAAAAATTATTACACAACCCCAGGAGGAAAGATTGAAGCTGGAGCCTGCCCAAGCCCTGCCACCCCAGGAGGCTCACCAAAGCCAAAGCCCAAGCCCCACCGCCCCGGAAGAGGGGCCAAAGCCGAAGCCCATGGGCTTCAGCCCCAGGTGGAGGGCCTGTAACCTGAGCCCATCCGGCAAGGTCCCAGCAAGTCTAATGCCAGCCCTGACTATCCCATTAAACCTGAGTCACAGCCTACAGTTTGAAAACCACTGTTCTAAAGAGTAGTTGGACAGGAAGCACAGCTCTTGATGAAGATCCCAGAAAGGAAGAAAGAAGAAACACCATGAGTTTAAACTTTAAGGGTCCAGAAAATTATGGGGACTTTCCCCCATATAAATGGCAATCTAGACTAGTGAGATTTAGTAGGCTGTGGAATAGTCTTCTGAAGGGAATCAATGAAGGCCACAAAATGAGACATTTTAGTTTTAAAGGAAAAAACATGCTACAGGGAACAATCCTTCATTGCCCTAATTTTTATGATTCAATACCATACTTAGATGAACAGTAAGTTTAGGCAAATATTAAAACATGACCAAAAATGGAAAACCCAGAAGGTGAGGCACAGTACATTTCATTTCACCATAGTACTAAATAGCATACTCGCATATACAGAAAGAGAAAATCTTTTAAACTCAATTACTGGGCTTTTTATCAAGAACCCAGGCAGAGCTTATTTTCAGCTGCTAACCATATGTCTCCATTTACTGTGTAACATAAGGAACATTCGCCTAACACACTACTATCCAAGAGGTGAATGGAAAGAGAAAAGCCAGCTTTTGTAACTGATAGCACTATATTTTTCTGTGTGCTTAAACCAAAAATTTCTAGGGAACAGACTGGGCCCCAATCTGCATTTGTCTTGTACCCAAACCTCTCTCTGAAGCCAATAGAAACTCTGGGCTCACATAGAATAGGTGATAAGGCTCTTTGTGGGTATCTACTGCAATCTGCACTGCAATACAGAAGTTATTTAAATAATTTTTCTTCACTATAAATAACTGTACTAATCCACATTTGAAAGAATGAGAAAAGCTGATAAACCCCTAAAACAGTATGCACACACAAATTCTCAGAAGTGACTACTAAATTGAATACCCAAATTTGAAAACTCTTAAAGAGATCTGATTTTTCCTTAGTGCTGAGTTAGAACAACAGGCTTGTTCAAAATATCTCAGGTTGGGGCACCCAAAAATCCCTAGTAACTCTTGAAATATTGTGCCTTAATATACATCCACAGACACTCCCACCTGTGCCATCTTGCAACCTTACCTCCAAGTATCCCAATTGAGTGCACACCTAGGAGTCGCAAACTTGTGATGTCCTGAAGTTCACAGCGCAGAGCCACAGACAAACACACACAAAACTCTGATCGCCAGGACAAGCAATTCGCTTCAAGTCACCTTTTGAAAATCAGGGCGCACTGTCAGTGCCTTGCCGTGTGCAAATCCCTGCACACAAGGCAACAGTTCTTAAAGCCACAGGGCGCAAACTTCTCAGTTACCATCACAGTTCCAGACTGCACACGGCAGTTTAATTGCTTTGGACTCGTTATTCCAAATCCTAACCGACCTCGCTCTGGGGCGCACATGCATGTTGATAATGATAACAATGAAATGCATTAAGCTTCTTATCTGCCCGCGACACGCTAGTGCTGGCCAGCTGTCCGCGCGGCACGGGCTGGGCTCGCACCGTGACCAGGGCGGCTTTGTCACAGGTAGCGGATACCTCGGCCGAGCCGTACCCCGCGTGCAGAGCGAGTCCGAGCGCCCCTGCCCGCGCAACGCTGGCGGGGAAGCGGAGCGAAGTTCGGCCGCCGCGCGACCCGCACTCGGCCGCCGCGCGGGGACAGGACCACCCCGGTTCCCGGCCCGTCCCCACGTACCTGAGCAGAGCGAGGCGGCGGCCGACAGGAGCAGCAGCGCCCGCCGCATGGCCGCGGTGCGCGGCCGAGGGCGGCGGCGCAGGGGCTCCGCAGCCGCCAGGTGCAGCGGGGCTCCTCGTGGTGTCTGCCCCCCTGCTCCAGCTGTGCGCCTAGCGCTCCACGGCCACCACTGGCCGCGACAGCCTGAGCCCGGGGAGGGCTTCCTGCCAGCTCCTCCCCACCCCAGCCACACCTTCCCGCCTAGCCTGCCCCCGCTCACACCGGGCTGTGCTCCGTGGTAAGGTGCTTGTACTACCCTGCCCGCACTGCACGGGGGGCTTCCCCGGGAGCGTCGTGCTGCACTGCCCGGGCTGCAGGGAGCGCAGCTGCTGCACCGGCTTGCGCGGGCCTTGAAGAGTCCACTCAGCTTTAGTCTCTGCCTGGTTGTTGTAGACAGGAGGTGGGTGAGACCATCGCCCTGCAGCCGGTTGTCGTTGAGCACGTGTGGTTAGCCCGCAGGTATTCTGCTCTCGTTAGCTAGCAGACGTCGCTACTCTGTTACGGGGGAAATGCCCCTACCCCTGTTATACAACACTAGGACTGATTCTCGGCTTTGCAGCGTGATCTTCCACCCTCATATGAATCTAGGGGCTGGGCTTCGAAAAGCAGCAAGTGCTAGTGATTTAACAGCCCCTTCCTAAGCTGTAAAATGTATGTATATATATAGCTAAACAACATTAGGCTTTTTCTTAAAGACGATCTCCCATGCCCTACCCCTGCTAATTACTGAAGTCATTGGGCTTTGTCAGTGGCTTCCAGCGCGTAGCAGTGGGCTCTGTTGTAAAAGGCGCTGAGACACAGCTCCCAAAGCTCAGCGCTGGAACAGTTAAGGAAAACATTGAACAGGTCTAAAGCTGTATTAGGTTTCTATAAATATTAACCAAAAATATTGTATTTATCACCGCTACCGTGAAGGGGTTAGAACAGCGGAGCAGTAAACTCTCTTCTGCTGTGCACGTATCAGATAGGGCCTCTAGCTGCAGAGGTGGGGTGCACTAGGTACTCAGTCTGCGATTGCTGGCTCCTGCCCGTGGCAAGATGAAGTGGTTTTTTTCCTAGTAAGCCCTGTGCCTACAAAGCCATTTTATTATTTAACGAAGCTTAGTTTAACAATCACATGAAAATTAAAGGGGCAAAAATCAGTTTTATTTAGTGTGTTGCCATAAATTAGAGGCCAGATCATCCCTTCCCCACAGAAAAACCTGCAGGGAGAGGCTTGGAGGGAGGAAATCCCTAAAGGATCCCTGAGGAGATCCACCCTCCTCCCCACAAAATATTGTCGGGGGCTGGGAAGGGGCATGGGCAGTATTTGCTCCTCATATGAAAGAGAACACACATCACAAAGGTTGCATATCTTTAAAGGATCTGTGAAAGGTTAGGGCCCTGTCATGTAGAAACCTATGCCTGAGCGCCAGTTCTGGACTGTAGCCTACCCACTCCTATCTTCCTCTGCCTCTCTGGCACCACAGCTCCATTGAATCTACATTATCAAAGACTCCCCTTGTCTGCAGCAGGACCATACAGTCAGGAAGGTGGTCCCTGGGCAAGGCTGCATTATCTTGCATTGCTTTGCTATCTACTCCATCTTTCCTCCACAGGGTGATTTTAAATTAAATAAAAGGATAATAAAAACTAGGTCATCAGCTGTGGTTTTAGACTTTGGGAAATTAAGGGAATTATTTAAGGAAGTCAACAGACTGAAGAACTCAAGGACTTAAATGCGGAGGGGGCTTGGAATTTCTTTAAATCTGCTGCATGGAGTGTGGATCACGTGCCAGGATTATCTAGGAATCCCTCATTTCCCTGCTAGTGTGGGGGCCTTGGGCACAACTGTACCTTGGTTCCTCCTATTCTGTGCCTGTGGCATAGAACAGTTTAGTCTTCTGAGAGCTGTAATACTTTGGTTTAATTTGGTTGTCGGGTTTAGTGTGCAGAGGAGGTCAGACTAGATGATCTGCTGATCCCTTCTAGGTCTTAACCTCAATGAATCTATGTGCAATCCTAGCCCTGGACCACCTACTCGTCTCCCCACATGCCCAGTCTCCACTCCACCCTGCAGCTTGGACCATCTACCAGCAGAGTGCCTGCTGCAGAGTCAAGAGACACACATTAGCACTGGCTTGGCTAAGTCACCTCTGCATAGCTGGGGGATCTGTGGACAGTGAACTCCTGCATGCATGGATCATCGGGGGACAATCTAGGCCTATGATTTTAAATATTTGTACACAAACAATTATCTCCCAGTCATAACCTATTTACTTGTAATCATGTCTTTATATCATCATATTCATTTCCACAGCAACTATTAAGAGGCCAAATGCTGGCATAAGATAGCCACATTAGAGTAATCAGTAGGAAGTATGGCTCTTCAAAGGGAAACAACACACCAGTAGGACCACCTCTAGTAAATCAGCCAGAGAGATAAGACCTACAAAGCCACAAAGACATGAAAAGAAAAAAATTCATTTTAAAGCAAAGCTTAACTGAGTAATATACTAATATCTTAGGCTTAAATATCCCCTTTCATCTCAAAGGATCTGAAAACACCACATAGATAAAATGTATACAAATTATGCAGAAAGATCATATTACAGGCTAATGAAATGTAGCCATCTGTGTATCAAAACATGGAACTGTGTAACAGTGCACTGAAACGACACAGATCAACAGAGCGAGACGTGTACCCAGAAGCCTCCTACTACAAGACAAACCCAAGAAAGAAACCAACAGGACTCCACTGGCCATCAATACATCCCCAGCTTAACAACCCCTCCACACCATCATCAGGATCTACAACACTAGGACAATGATCCCACCTTTCACAGGTCTTGGGTGGGGCCATCCTTGCACGACAACCGCCAACCTGAAACGTATTCTCACCAGCAATGCAAACCTAGCATAGTCAATCTAGCTAGGAACAATTCATGAAACAAATCGATCAATCCAACTCTGCCAATATCACACCCGGACACCACAAGACCTAACAGATAGCCAACTACGCAATGCACTGGTTTTCACTGCACATCACCAATGTAATGTACGCATCATATGCAGCAATGCCTCTGCTAGTATGCGGCCACCTGGACAGTCTATTACGGAAAGTTAAATGGAACCAATCAGATATCAGGAATGGAATATTACAAAACTGTAGGAGCGATGTCAACTCCTGCCAAATTCACACATATATAAAAGACTTAGTGTGGCATCCTGCTAGCAAAAAAACTTCAGGACAGGACTTCAAAGAGAAACTGCTGAGCTTCAGTTTCTGGCAAATATTGACGATACCCATCAGCTCTGACTAACAAAGACGTGAATGAGCTTCGCCCAATATACAGCCGGTTCTCGCTTCAAGCATTGGTTTCTCAAAACAATCTCACTGCTAGACACAGGGCTCATCTCCTGAGATTGTGAACTAACTCTCGTATCTCTAGCTTGCTTGCTAACATATATATACCTGCCCCTGGAAATTTCCACTACATGCATCTGATGAAGTGGGTATTCACCCACGAAAGCTCATGCTCCAAAACGTCTGTTAGTCTATAAGGTGCCACAAGATTCTCTGCTGCTTTTACAGATCCGGACTAACATGGCTACCCCTCTGATGTTTACAGTTAATTTGTAGGTTTACAAATTTGCACAAAACAAACATTTATTTATAGTCAACACACCTGCCTCAAGGGGTATGGCACAAAGCTGTATAAAATGTGGCAGCTATGGCTGGGGTGACTAGAGGGAAACTGGTGGCTGATGTGAGGAGGCAGTAGTGGGGGACACTTAGGGACAGTGAAGCTGTAAGTGGCAGTGGTGGAGTACCTGGAGCTGTAGGGGATGGGTATTTGTCGATTGCTTGTGGGTACTGGATTCCTTGGGATGGTTTGCTGGCTACTGAGAGGGGTACAGAGGTTGTGGGTGAGTCTGCAGAAGATGTGGTGCTGGGAGAATGATGGAGGTGAGCTGCAGGGGTTACAGCAATTGGAATGTTGTAGGTTACTGAGTGTGAGTGGGTCACAGGTTGCTGCTACTGCGGGAGGGAGGGTTGGCTGGATGCTGGGGATGCAGCCAGGGGGCTTGGGTGTATTTGCTTAGAGACAGCTTGGTAAAGCTGGATGCAGGAGAGGTGAGAGAGCCTGACACTAATGCTGAGTCCCTCGGGTGGTGCTGCTACTGTCATCCTTCCTCTGGCCACTGCTTCCTGTGAGTTCCTGCCTTGGATAGTGCAACATCATGAAAGAAGTCATCTGGTTGCCTGCTCAGCACGTGCTGCTGTGGATTCAACCTGATTTACAGAAAGACACAACATGGCTGCCAAATGTACACGTGTTCTACAGATGCATGCTGTTTCTTAGCCTTGGCTAGGACTATTGGTCTGTGTTCTGGAAGCACAAGCCAAGTGGAAGGGCAGTGGTTGCCAGATTAAGCTAGTTATCCACTCTAAACCTCACTTTGAGAACAGGAGTGGGCATATTGTAAAACATGAATTTCCATAGAGGATAACTTTGAAACTGTGCTTTTGTGTAATTGATATTATACATTAGCTTCAGCTAAATCTCCTCAGAAATCAGAAGAATGGTGGCAGTGGAATGACAGTATAAAATCAGAACAATAAATGCTAGTAGACATGTGAGCTACACTTAATATACATCACAGCTGTGGATCTTAATTTTAAACATCTCTGCTAATTGTTTTATATCTGGCAAAGTCAAGTCAGTCGACATACATTTTGTTAAATTCCTTAGAAATCTTAGGGTCATGTGGTCCTCTGCAGACTAAAAGGTTTTTAAAAACAGTAACAGCTACTTTACTGGAAGTAGAACATCAAAGAACAGAAGACAGTTTAAACTGAAATAATTTTAGTTGTAGTTAATTAAAATAAATAAGACACTGGATTTACAAAATCAGGGCATAATTGAGCCTAGTATTTTTAAAAAGTCATCATGGCATTAGAGTAACAAAACAACATGACTTTTGGGTGTGAACTTTTGCAAACAAATGCCAAAGTGAGGTTGTGACATTTGATAACTCCAAAATTGGAAGGTTTGTCTTACAGCATGAATATTATTTCCATGCTATTTTCATTTCAGGCTCTTGGTATCACAAGTTTTCTTCACCATGTCACATGCTATCTTTGTCTCATTTCATCTCATCTTGAGATGGTCTCGAGACAAAATCATAAGTCCAAACCTTGCTGAAATCTGGGATTGTTCAGGCGCAGATCCAAACTTCACAGCTCAATTCCATTTCTAATTTCATCACATCCTACCAAGATGTAATTGCATCTTATTGCATGTGGAGCTGGACACACAAAAAAATTGGTGAAGAGCTTTTGCTGAAAAAAAATGGGGAAAAATTTCAATAAAGGTGAAATGTTTTGTTTCAATATTTTCTAAATTAAATATTTCATCTTTGTGTTTTAGAATGACATTTTGGTTAGAAATTTAGCTGATTTAACCAAAAACAAGAAGGGGAGGAACCACCTGAAAATTAAACAAAATGTCAGGTTGAATAGAACCTTTAGTTGCCATTTAGCCAAGCTATGCTTTAAAGCTTTCCTAATACACCAAGTATCAGAGGGGTAACCGTGTTAGTTTGGATCTGTAAAAAGCAATAGAGTGTCCTGTGACACCTTTAAGACTAACAGATGTATTGGAGCATAAGCTTTCATGGGTGAATACTCACTTGGTCAGACGCATCTAACACACCAGAATCCTTCCACCCCTAAATAGTTTTCAGTATTCTTTCCTGAATACCTTCCAATTTGTCAATATATTTCTGGTATTGTGGTATCCAGAACAGTATATGCAGTGTCTCATGTGTGGTCTCACTAGTGATCTACAAAGGAGGACTGCCATCTCTCTGGCTCTAAGAAGTATAAGCATCTCAGAACAGTGCTAGCTTTTCTCGTCGGTCCCCAATATGTCGTTATTTGCTGTAATGTAACATCTCCTTAAGGCCACCATGTTTTATAGCCTGAGAGCCCCAGCACTGCTTGTGAAGTCAGCAATACATGAAATGTTAGAGAAGCAGGTTTCTGGAGCTCTGTCAATAAGACAGTGTTGGACCTGTTCCTACATGAGAGTCTGGATTTACTTGTTTTAAGATAGTAACATCAGCCCTGATCCAATTTCTTATTCATTATCATCCCTAGTTCTTTTTGGCATTACTGGTTTCTAAGTATCTCTTCCCAAACGTAGTCTGTGTTTCTTATCCATATTTCGAACCTGTTTCAAAGTGGTTTTTAAATAATTGTCTGGCTTCACTTAATAATGTAGTGTAGGTCATCTGCAACGGTAACTTCTTTCAGCTCAATAGAAATGTTTAATTAAACCAAGCCTCACACCCATACCAGTACCTGCAGCACTTCACGGTATATCTGTTCTTAAGTCAACACTTTGGTCTAGTTACATCTCTTCAGATGTATTTCAATCCATGTGATGTCAGCTGGTCCCAAGTTGGTTGTAATTATTTTATCCAATATGATTCCATGAGAAATGGCATCAAATTCTTTAATCTCTAGACACACCATGGTTAATCTCTCTCTCATCCACTAATTTTGTGATTCAATACAATAAAGCAAATTTGTCTATATTATGAGTTCTTTATGCCAGCTATTGCTCAGGATTTCATTGTCCCCTAGATGTGTAGGGTTTTTTTTTTCATATTTGTTCCATTATTTTAATTAAGGATTCAAAATTAAATTTACTGGATAGTAACTGCTAGAGCTGCTCCTTTTTCTATTTTTAAAGACTGATGCTAACAACATTTTTTTCCCTCCAGCTCTCTAGTACCTGGCCAGTTCTCCATGACATTTCAAAATTATCTGCTAGGGGTTCCATAACTGCATGATGCTAGTTCCCTTAAAACCCCAGAAAGCATCCCAATGAGCACCTGCTGACTTTACATATATAATATTTACCTAGTATTCTTTTACCAGCTGTATAGTCATTTACATTGACACGGTCTTTATTATTGCTTAATCATCTGTAGTCCCTTTCCAGTGCAGCTTTATCTCCCTTCTGGTTTATTGTTTCCTTTCTAGATCTTCTTTTCACCTAGTATTTATGTTTTTGAGGCAATATAGTCTAGCAGATTAGCAAGGTGTGGGGAGTCAGGAACTCATGAGTTTAAGGGCTTGTCTACATGAGGAAGCTACTGCACAATAAACTATGATGTGAATGTAAAGCTCAATAACTAATCCGCACTAGCTTCCCACTTACTCCACAATACAAGGGCCTTTTTGCAGTTTAACGGAATCCACTCTGGACACAGATTCAGCTAGTAACAGGACAAAGGCACTCAATGCCCTTTTCGATTCTAACATAATTTTAATAGCTATTCTGTGCTCTTTCCCTGATAGACAAGCCATAGTCCTGACTTTGCAACTCCTTTTGTTGTGTGGCATAGAGGAAGTCACTGACCTCTTGGTTTCTCAGTTTCCCCATTGAAAAAATATAGGACACTTTTTTTTTTTTTTTGCGCAAACACAAAAAACAAGTACTTACCCTGCCTACTTCATGGGTTATGAAATCAATTTGATAGGGGAGACAGCCAGAAAAGGATAACTGATTTTTTCCTCTCATTGATCCCACTGTTAGATTCTCTAGGATAGGATGAGAACAAGCAGAAGTGGGTACCTGTTGGTGCCACTTCTGGGCTCAGGAGCTTCACTGGTCAGTTCTCTGGGGATGTAAAGGGAGGAGATAACTTTTTGACATGTAACAGTGAGTGCATCTAAGCTGGAAGAAGGAAGCTGATCATTCACATTATGCTGCAGTCTTTTGAATGACAATACCCTTAAGTAAAGGTAGTGGAAAGTTTTCTGAACATTTTTCCATTGGAAAATATGTTTTGTGGAAATCTCAATTTTCTACTAAAACATGTCAATTTTGATGAAATTTCATTTGAGAAAAATATTGAAACAAAGTGTTTCAACATGGTCCAGACATTTTCAGAATGGAATCTTTTGATTTTTCCATTTCAAAATGACTTTCAAAATTAAATTTTTTATATTATTTAAAAAAAATTAAAAAGTCAAAGTTGAAACAAAACATTTGTTGATCCAAAACTAAAGATATTTAAAAATGTTGTTTCATGAGGAATTTAACATTTCATTTTGATTCAGAATAAAAATACACTTCAAAACAGATTTCTCTGCAAAATGGAAATTTCAGTGTATACACAAGTCTACCCATACTCAAATCTCCTGGCCCAGGAGACAATATGGGATCATAATGGCATTTCAGATACGCCTTGTAAAGAGATAATGGTAATGTTCCTTCAGATTAACATGAGAGCATGTGCATATGCACAATTTTATGAGTGGAGGTGGTCAGGAACTGGAATTTCCATCCTGTGGAAAATTCTGACATTTCAGAAAATAATCCATTCAGTATCAAAACACAAAGGCAAAATTTCAAATCTTCTAAAGATATGAAATCCCAGAAAAATGTTTATTTACATTAAAGCATTAAATATACTATATAATACACACAATACAATATTAAAATCAATATTTTGCTACAATATGAAAAGTAAAAAATCTTAATCCAAATAACTTTGTTGAAACTAAAACATTCCATTGTCCCATAAAAACAGGTCACAATCAACAGGTTCCAATGGAATATTTCATTGCAATTAAACTGGTCCCCTGGCCCCCTTTCTTTTTTTAAATGGAAGATTGTTCCATCAAAAAAAATTTCAATCAGTTCTACTTTTCAGTTATTGCTCTGTTTCAGTTGCCTACTTTGTGCTATGTATATGGGTCACTTAGGCATCCATACTTACCGATAGTCCCATTTTGGATTGAGTGAGCCCAGACGTCCCTTATCTATTCTCAAGGAGCTGGTAATGAAACAAAACAATGTATAACATAACAATCACCACACTATTATTTGTGCGTCATGAATTTTGAAGAATTTTCTCTTCCCACTGATCAATTTTGATTACTTATGAATTAAAATTAAAGATGGGCCTGCAACAAAATTCTAAAGCTAAAAACTCCCCCAAATTTAGACACACATTTTGTAGGTCTGGCTATGCTCTTACAAATATGAAGCAGAATAAAAGGTAACAAATGATGATCTGAATCAACAACGCCAACTCAACCTCCTGGGTAGCCAACAGAGAACCACAAATTATTGTAATTTGTTAATATGGGCTGGAGGGGTGGATGTGGATAAGTAAACTTTCTCTCAACTTTTAATGTCATGAATGGAAGTTAAATATAACACCACTTCAATGTATCTATTTTGTATCTGGTTTCAGAGTAGCAGCCGTGTTAGTGTGTATCTGCAAAAAGAACAGGAGTACTTGTTTAAGTTTATTTGAGCATAAGCTTTCGTGGACTACAGTCCACTTCATCGGATGCATGCAGTGGAAAATACAGTAGGAAGATATATATACACACACAGAGAACATGAAACAATGGGTGTTACCATATACACTCTACACGAGAGTGATCAGTTAAGGAGAGGCTCATTTACCAGCAGAGCGAGAAAAAAAAAAAAAAACTTTTGGTAGTGGTAATAAACGGTTCATTTGCAGCAGTTACAAGAAGTTGTGAAGAACAGTGGGGGGGAGGGGGAAATAAACATGGGAAATAGTTTACTTGTGTAATGACCCTCATTACTCCCAGTCTTTATTTGAGCCTAATTTTATGGTGTCCATTTGCCAATTAAATCCAATTCAGCAGTCTCTCATTGGAGTCTGTTTGAAAATTTTTTTGTTGTCATATTGACTTTATAGGTCTGTAATTGAGTGACCAGGGAGACTGAAAGTGTTCTCCAACTGTTTGATGTATAATAATCTTGACATCTGATTTGTGTCCATTTATTCTTTTAATAGAGACTGTCCGGTTTGGCCAATGTACATGGCAGAGGGCATTGCTGGCACATGATGGCATATTCACATTGGTAGAATGTACAGGTGAAGAGCCTCTGATAGTGTGGCTGGTGTGATTACGTCCTTATGATGGTGTCCCTGAATAGATATGTGGACAGAGTTGCAAGGCTTTGTTGCAAGGATAGGTTCCTGGGTTAGTGTTTTGTTGTCGTGGTCTATGGTTGCTGTGGTATTTGCTTCAGGATGGGGAGGCTGTCTGTAAGCAAGGACTGGCCTGTCTCCAAGATCTGTGAAAGTGATGGTTGCCTTGCAGGATAGGTTGTAGATCTTTGATGATGCGCTGGAGAGGTTTTAGTGGGGGGCTGAAGGTAATGGCTAGTGGCGTTCTGTTACTTTTTTTGTTGGGTCTGTCCTGTAGTAGGTGACTTCTGGGTATTCTTCTGGCTCTGTCAATCTGTTTCTTCACTTCAGCAGGTGGATATTGTAGTTGTAAGAATGCTTGATAGAGATCTTGTAGGTGTTTGTATCTGTTTCTCTTATGCCTTTTCCTATTAGTTGTTTATGTATATCAGTACATAATAAATGAATGATAAATATAAGCAAGCTAGGGAATTCACTGTTTCAGCTATGCTGATTCTCATTAAGTAATCTTGGCCAAAGTCCACCATAGGGAGAGAGCTATTGAGTATGTAGTTTAAAGTTCATACAGTACTAAGAGCCAAGGCAAACCAATGGGAGTTGAGTGTTTCTATCACCAAGCCCTTAGTACTGCATGGACATTCAGCCATTTTGTTTTGGATTATACACAGTATCTTTATTAGCAAAAGGAGTGGTGAACACGCTGCACCTTCCAGGTTAAAGCCTTAAATACACAAACTTTCATGTGTATTTTGTGGCACTCTTTTTGCTTCTTTAAATATTTTCATTAAGAGTATAGCATTTTTAGATGGTGAAAATAATTAAATGTTGAACAGGTAACAATTCATTTAATCTTCAGAAAAAAGACATTTCAGTAGGCATGAGTAAACAAGTATAATAGAAGAATCATTCTTAGGCAATTACTTAAGGTCAGTGTGACTTGTTTGCTTAACAGTCATAGTGATTTGAAATAATTAAAGAACGTTGGGTTAAACAGATCCTTATTAGAGTCAGGAACTTAAGTGGTGACCAGATAGTAAAATATTCCTTTCTCTCTGTGTTTCAGGCTGATATAGGATGGTGTTGTCATGAAGAAATCCATTGTCTTGAACTAAATTATATTAATTTGAGCCATGCTGGTTTAATACTCCCATGTGATTACTTTTACACAACAAATGTTAACAGCTAGGCAAATTAGAAAGTTAGAAACTCAGTTAATACTATAGCAGAAAAAGACTAAAATATAATAAATTCTAACCCTTTTGGGTTATTTTAACAGTTTAAGTTTAAAGATAAGATAGATGCCTCAACCACTATTGTACAGTTGATTAACATGCAAATAAAATATGTCAAGTTAGCCAGAGAGCTTCCATGTCAACCCTGCATAAATGAGAAAATTAATAAGGACTACACACTTCAAAGCGTGTTCACTGTTTGATAGCAAGTTCTACATGTACACAAAATATCATGCAAGCCCTCTTCTAGTATTCCTTCTTCCGCCTCCCCCAAATACACTGCATATTATACATTTGGTAAAGTAAACTGCTGCTTTGCAGATCACGGAGTGTTGAGAATGGGAGCGGGGAAGGGGGTGCTAAACAGGTCAAATTTTCCCCCACTCAGGGAAATATATGTCAAAAGCTAATTAAAGCCAAATGAAAACCAATTTACAAATCTAGACAGCAAGGCAACAAAAGCAATTAATTCTCGAGGACAAGATTTCCATGCCATTCTTAATTAATTTTGTTGTTTCCTGGAATTACTAGTCAGATGGTCCTTAATCTGGGGTTCTGAGGGCAGTGGGTAATCTTGCACATGTTACATTGCTGAAGCACCGCAGAATAAAGTTATGGTCACTATTTGGGCTTAACACACAATTTATTTTCTTTTTGTGGGGGTTAGGTTTGACCCTTAATGTTAAAGTGGATTTTAAGATATTTGATGTATTTATGTTGAGAAGCCAGACAATCTCAAGGACTGCAAAATAAAACTGGCTCAGTGTTCAGCTTTCCCTGTACCCTCCTTAAGTACCATGTCTCCAGCCTAAGCTACCATAGGTCCTTTAATTAATATTACAAAGGCTTAGCTGCAGGTAAACTAGTGTACGGTCCAAGCCTTTCCTCTCTGGATGTGTATCTGCAATAATGCAGGCTGGATGCTAGTCAGCTAGACAACGCCACTTGGATGCTAGAGTTCTTGAAACAAAAGAAGCTCTGTAATCAGTCCCCACAAGCTGCTGTTATACAACTTTCATCCCAGGGGAACAACAAGAAACTGCTTCCCTCATTAATTTCTCCTTATTCATGGTTGCCTTCTATTCTCATCAGAGGTGTTCGTTTCACTGTAGGTCTCTGATTGTACCAGAGATCATTAAGCAACATGGCAGTCCTCCAGAAAGCTCTCAGCTTTGCCAAATGGTGGTGAAATTGCAGACTGATGCTTTCTTCCTTGTACCGTTTTTTTCTTTGAACTATGATTGTTTGAAATTAAAAGTAATTCCCTTCAGCTGGTTCGTGCAAATGAGAAGATATTAGAATCTGTTTTCATACATGGAACAAAAGACAGTTTCTTTCTTTGTCCTTGAAGAACTAGTATGAAAGTATTTTAATGTATAAAGCCGGGGGCGTCTCCAGGCACCAGCACACCAAGCGTGTGCCTGGGGCGGCAGTCAGGTTGCCTTTGGCAGAGTTTCTGCAGGAGCTCCACCGGTCCTGCGGCTTCGCTGGCAGGTACGCCAAAGGCACGGGACCAGTGGACCTCCCGCAGGCATGCCACCGAAAGCCGCCTGACTGCCATGATTGGCAGCAAAATACATAGAGCCACCACTGTATAAAGCAGGGGACTAGCCCAGACCTTTCATACTTCAGCTGCCAAACTTGGAAGCTTAAATGAGACCTTCTTCCAGAAGTGTTTTTCCATCCATCATGATATCCATCCCTAAAATTTCCTGATTATTTTTTGGGACTGGTCATGTCAATCTGAGATTTGTGATGAGATGCACTGATACTCTTGTGTTATCACCCTGTAACTAATGTTTTCAAATAAAAAAAATTCGACATGCACACAGTAGCAAATATAGACATGATAGACCTGTGTGTGTCAGGGTAGGGCTGGCCAAAACCCAAAGCTGAAATACTTTGATTCAAAATAGCATTGTGGTGTCTCATGGAAATTGTAGTTTGGGTGCCTTATGTTCCCATTCTCCTCAATGAGCTGCAGTCTCTGGCTGTACTATATCTCCCTATGATGCACCAAGGCCAGGAAGATCAATAATACACCCTCTTCCCTCCCCAAAAGGGGAGAATGTGACGCATCATGGGAGATTCAGATCAGAGAGCAGACTATGAAGAACTACAGGCAGGACAGAACCAGTTATCAGAAACAATTTATAGAAGAAGCCACTGGGATTTAACATGAGAAACCAGACAAAATATAGCAGGTGCAAAAATACAAGTCCTCCTCTGTCCTCTCCACCAAACTGTGGATTTATTTAAAAAAAAATATCCACAACATGCAATACCAGACTGTTAGTTCCTGCCAACTAGCCACTTGTTCTTGCTTATTCTACACTCAATCATAAAGGTTTAACATTTCAAATTCTCTGATAACTGCATCATCCTGGTGCTATACAATGAAATGACACCCCTGTGGATTCAGGACTCAGCCTTCTTTTAGACTGTATTGGATGCTTACAAGAAAAAATACTCTTATTTTCTTTTGAAACACAGGGTGACATAATTATAAGGAGCATGAGTTTATCTTCCTAGTAAAGCATTATGTAAACATTTAATACATCTATGATCATTAGTAGAAATGGTCAAAAACAGAATTCCCATTCCATAGCAAATTCCAAAATTTCACATTTTATTTTTGTTCTTTGAATCAATTAAAAGCTTAAATTTCATAACTTCCCACAAAATGAATATTCTGAAAAACTGATTCAGAACCATTACATTCTTTCATTTGCATAAAGGTATAAACATTTTGTTTTGATAACATAACACAAAATATTACATCATAAAATTAATAAGATATTATATATTTAAATATATAGAAGTCAAAACAAAAAAAACATTATTGAAGTGATACAATAAAGTGGAAACAATTTGGTTAGTCTTTCCCCTCCACTAAAAATATCAAAATCAGTATATTCCCATAAAACTTTTCAATTTTGACAAAATTATATCGTTTGATGGAAAACTAGTCCATTTAAAGAAGAAAAGGCCAGCTCTAATGGTTAGTTTGTTGTTTTGGATTATCTCCTTCCCCTTTGCCTGCCTAAATCAAAACCTGAAACAAAATAATCTGTTCAATTTTACTAGCACCCAAAAGTGTGTAAATCTGTGTTCCAACAGAGATAAGAGACCAGTTCTCTGTCCTGAGGAGCTCCCAAACTTATTTCAGACTTGGCTCAATGACAGTGGCAATAGGACAGAGGATACAGCAGGAAGAACTCTCTTGTACCTTCTCTCCTCCTCTAGCACACCCCCACAGAGGGGTGCATAATTTAGCCCTATAAATATAATTCACTGTATTATCATCATCTCACAGCCACTGGAAGGCCCACAGCAGTGAACTAGCTTCAGCAGGGCATAGTGCCAAATTCATCTCATTCCTCATTGATAGATAGGGTCCTCAGGATTCCAGTAGGAATCTGACTCTGAGGACAGGGGCTGAAAGGTTTTTCTTGTATTAAAAAAATATACATATGCAAAGAGTGTCCAGATACTATGATGATGGGTGCGATTTTATTTTTGAATAGCTGAATTTTCCTTGGCTAATGTATGAAACTGCTGCTAAATGTAACTCCATAATTTAGGGAATTGTCCTAGAGCTATACATTTTATTTGTAGACTGTCAAGCCTATTCCTGTCTCCGACGAAGTGGGTATTCACCCACGAAAGCTCATGCTCCAATAATCTATTAGTCTACAAGGTGCCACAGGACTCTTTGCTGCTTTTACAGATCCAGACTAACACGGCTACCCCTTTGATACTTGTAAGGAAGTTGTAATCCAGCTAATGAATTATTTTGCAGCAGTACTTTCTTTCAATTCTTGCTTTGGAAAAATCTTTTAATTTAATACCACTACTCTCCCTACTTCACACCCCTGTGTTCAACCTTTGCATTTCTTCTCAGAACTATATAAACATTTAAGCTGATTGAAATATTGAAATTGTCTCTCCCAAAGTAAGTCTTTCTTCGTAATTAGATATTGGAGTAATCTTCATCCCATCCGTCTTTTTCCCCTGCAGCCTATCAATCACTTATGAACTTTAAATGTGTTACCTCTAATTGGTAATACAGTGGAACCTCAGAGTTACCAACACCTCCAGAACAGAGGTTGGTTGTAACTCTGAACGAAACGTTGTGGTTGTTTTCAAAAGTTTACAACTGAACACTGACTTAATACAGATTTGAAACTTTTCTATGCAGAAGAAAAATGCTGTTTTTAACTATCTTAATTTAAATGAAACAAGAACAGAAAACAGTTTCCCTACCTTGTAAAATCTTTTTTTTTAAAAAAAAAACCTTTCCCTTTTTTTTAGTAGTTTAGGTTTAACACAGTACTGTACTATATTTCCTTTTTTTTTTAAATCTCTGCTGCTGCCTGATTGCATACTTCCGGTTCCAAATGAAGTGTGTAGTTGACTGGTCAGTTTGTAACCCTGGTGTTCGTCACTGAGGTTCTATTGTACATAGGCGCCGACTCTGTGGGTGCTCTAGGGCTGCAGAACCCACAGAGAAAAATTAGCGGGTGCTTAGCACCCACTGGCAGCCAAGTTCCCCCTTCAGCACCTCATCTGCTGGCAGCCCCACCAATCTGGAAGAGATGGGATGGGGGGCAAAAAGGGGACAGAGCTGGGGGAGTTGAGCACCCCCTGGCTAGGAGGGAAAGTCAGTACCTATGCTACTGTAACACTTTACAGACAAGATAAGACTGCATAAGGCTACATGTGAAAAAAACAGAGCACCTTTAAAAGCTCGTTATGAGATGGACAAATCCAGCCTTTTCAATTTATAAATTATTCCTTTAAACTAAACTAATTTTCATGGAAACTTATGGATGTACTCAAATACTACAAAAATGATGAACACCAAAGATACATATAGCGAGAGAGGCCCATAAACATTTTTTGATCTAATTTGGTCAGCAAATATTTCAAATTCATCTGCTTCTTCCCTGTGCGCATGTACCATTGTGGTTCAATGGATAAAGATTAGAGATTCAACTTGCTTGTTAGCTGCATGATACTATATAGCTTTTCCTATGAATTGTTGATCGTAACCTGGTGTCCTCAAAAGTCTCTCTTTGTACACCAGCGCTAACTACAAATTGTTTTGGGTGTGCAAGGATTACAAAATTGAGCCCTAAATAATATTGGTAAGAGAATATTGCTAAATTACTGTAGAGAATAAAACTGCATCATTTGAGTGACATGCCATTGCTTTTCCACCAGATCAAACAAACAAACAAACAGTCTCATTCTACTGTCCAGTCATAAATCTGAAAATTCACAGTCTGATATTCACTGAAAACTCTGAAAATGTAGAGGGCACAAAGTGTAGATCATCTTCACTGGCTTCCTATCCATCTGAGAAACATTCTAGGCTGAAGTTCTACTGCCAATTAGTTATTAAGAACAATACTGTTTTCCTTTTTCTAATAAGGTTTCTTTTTTAGTGTTGGAGGAAAGAAAGACTTTCCATGATTTTTTACTATTGTCAGGTGACAGTCTCTAAATCCAATCCAATATTATGCTGGTTTTCAACAGTCTCCCTGGTGTTTGCTCTGCCATAGATCTCTGACCTACCATCAAGAAAGCTTATTCTCCTGTCATATAATAAGATAATTCCAGTCAATTTCAAAGAGGGCTTATTTATATCTTGGAGTGGGACCATATGGTGCTGCAGGTGTTTCTCATTGAATGTATTATGTAAAGTGGCTTTTTGTTTTGTTTTTATATATTTATTTTTGGCTGAAGCCTTGAACCTAAGGTTCCATCTGTTCTGTGTGGACAATAGAAATCTCATATATGCAGTCCTTTAATTCTGATATTCCTTCTTAGTTTGTTTTCTATATCATCCAATTTAAGCTGCATCTCCCTCTCTCTCTTCTCCATCAATGCCATGTGGCTCTGCGTCTCTCTCTCTCTCTCTCTGTCACTTTCTTCTCTTAGGCCAGTCTCTAGCACAGTGACTCATTCTTCCAAGTTAGTAACTTCCTTTATTGGTAGAAGCCCGGTCATCAGATCATGTCTCATGGCCTTTAATTCAGTGATCAGCACCAAAATGTCTGCTTTGGTAGCTATTTGATTTTCTTCAGTCCTGACCTTTCTGCCTGATTTGACTGCCACATGTTTGCTTGGAGTTTGAGAGGTCTCTGTGCTGCCAGCAGGAAACATTCTTCTTGGTATCTTTTTAAATTTCAGATTTTTAAAAGAGAATTCATCCTGTGACTCTCTGCTCTGATTTGGGGGGGAGGTTAGGGAAGGAGGTGGGGTCAATGGAGGCAGATTACTTTGCTATCACATCAGAGCTCAGGATTCAGGCAGCCACATTATTCTGCTAGTTCCCCAACATCAGAATTAAAGGAAATGCTGAAGAAGGAAACTCAGTCTGGCATGTAAAAACCTTAATTGTGGAGTTGTTACAGCTGAACTGTATGGAAGAGGTAAAAATTGACAGAATTTTACCAAGGCCTGCCAATAGACCCAGAGACAAAATTGTGAAGTTTCATGATTATCAGCAGAAAGTTTAGTTATGAGAAAAGCCAGAGAGCATTCAGCACTCATAGTGTAAGGCC
This sequence comes from Chelonoidis abingdonii, assembly GCF_003597395.2. Lineage (NCBI taxonomy): Eukaryota > Metazoa > Chordata > Testudines > Testudinidae > Chelonoidis > Chelonoidis abingdonii. The sequence goes on along the minus strand of NC_133778.1, from coordinate 49,428,672 downwards.
ACAAGCTGCAATTTTTCCATGATCTCTCTGCCCTAATTTTTTTTAAAAAAAGAGGAGAGAGATGGGGAAAGTTACAGCAACACTCTGGAGGGCAGGTATCAGCTACATATAGAGATCCCCATTCAAAGTCCCCTTCTGCTTTAAAAAAAAAATAAAAATCAGTATTATCCCATAAGAGACATTAAATATGGCGGGGGAAGGGGAGTACACTCCAGTCAATTGGGATAGAAACCCAAAACTCAGCCATACAAAAAGAGGTTCCAGAGGTAGTAACTAAAGCTAAGCTACTGTACAAGTCTTGACAGACAGTAAAACCCAGGAAAAGGAGAACAGGAAAAAAAACTCTAGAGACCATACTGGCAATGGCAGAAGTGAAGCTGAATAAGAGAACTCAGATACCTGAGGAGAAACCTAAAGATTAACTAGAAGGGACTTCTTGGGGATGAATAGGTGCAGACTGAATCCCTATGGATTGCAAGAGAAGATGTCCAAGTGTTCATAGAAAGTGTAGAGAGGATTAGGGTTCAGTAAATCACAGTTGTTTGGAGACTGATTTACATGCAATGTTGGGTATTTTATTTTTGGATTTAAATGAAGGAGAATGGAGAAGAGGGGAGGAAACCTGAAAGGCGGTTTGGGGAAGAAGTTTACAAACAGAAAACCATATTCACATAATTCAAAATGAGAGACATTGTCCATACAAGGGTTCATGCCATCAAACAGCTCAAGAATCACAAAAATTTAATTTTTTTCCAATAAGATAGTTATGTTGGATGGCTCTTCCTTTGACATTCAAAGATCTTATTTTAAAGGGGTTAAATCATGTCATTAAAAGGAAAAGAGCCCTGACAGAACTTTGCTCAGTGTATGCTCCCAATCAAAAGAAAAAATGATTTAGATACTGCAACACTTTGACAAAGGGGAAATTATACTTGGAGACTTCGATTGCACCAATTCCTTACTGGGAAAGGTCTGATAGAGAGACAAGGGGGATAAGGAAGAAGGTGCAGCATTAACTTCTTCTGTGCCAACAATTCAATCTCTCAGATGGCTGGAGAGAATTACATCGAGGGAAAAGATCACACCTTTTATTCACACCCTGATCAGCTCTATACTAGAATACATTCAATATTAATTTCTTAATCATAAATTGGCACCATTACGTTGGTCAGAACACACACTATTGGAAGTAATATTTGATAGCTGGGATGGGACCCAAAGACCCCTCTTTTGGAAAATGAGCTGCTTGCTTTTCCAAGGTGACTAAAATAAACAGAAAATATCAAAAGGCAGGCAAGGCAGGTAAAACAGTATTTAGGGGGCAGCTGATAAGCAGAATCTCTCAGCTGAAAAACCAAAGAGCTCAAGACAAAATAGAACTAAGATAAAAACGGTTTACAAGACATTCATAAAAACAGGTTTAAAAAAGTATAATCAACAATTAACTAATGTTAGGGGGAAATTGAATATGTTGATGACAGATGCTGCTGAAAAAGCCCTTATGTATAAAAAGCAGATGTTTTATGAAAAGACATACAAGTGTAAGGTATTGACTCAAAAGCTTAGAGAGATTCAAGAGCAATGTAATATTCCACCAATTAACAACAAGCGGCAAATGATAGTTACACACCCTAATAAAATGTGCTATGTTTGCACCTTATTTTAAAAATCTCTACAGCTCAGATACTCCAAACTCAGAAGTTAAAATCTATCTGGAAGTAGCAGGCTTGTCAAAGAAACACAGCTTATAAAGAAACTTTAGATAAAGAAATAGCAGCAGAAAAAATCTTAGAGGCAATAGTAAGTATGAAAAGTAGTAAGGGGTTGAGGCACGTGGCTTATGAGGAGAGGCTGAGGGAACTGGGCTTATTTTGTCTGCAGAAAAGAGTGAGGGGGGATGGAGCTAGGCTGTTCTCAGTATTGGCAGATGACAGAACAAGGAGCAATGATCTCAAGTTGCAGTAGGGTAAGTCTATGTTGGCTATTAGGAAAAACTATTTCACTAGGAGGGTGGTGTAGCATGGGAATGGGTTACCAAGGGAGGTGGTGGAATCTCCATCCTTAGAGGTTTTTAAGGCGTAGCATGACAAAGCTCTGGTTGGGATGTTTTCGTTGGGGTTGGTCCTGCTTTGAGCAGGGGGTTGGACTAGGACCTCCTGAGGTCTCTTCCAACTAATTTTCTATGATTCTAAGAGTCCAGGGCATGATGGCTTTCCAGCTGAATTTTATAAGGTACTTAAGGAGGTATGAGGGGTCTCTTGAGAGCTACTTTCAATGTTTTTCTGTTATGGGAGGAACTTCCACAGCTATGGAAGAAGCTATTGTTGTTCTCCCTAAAGTTGGCAAAGATCTTACCTTATGCAGCTCTGATAGGTCCATATCACTGTTGAATCATGAGAGAGATTTTAGCAGACATACTAACTAGGCTATTCTAGTGCATACTCTTAGCTTATATAAATGCAGATCAAGCTGTATTCACTGAGGGTAGACAAATGTCTGACAATCTTCAGAGAGTACTTGGAATCATCCATAATGCCAGATCAAAAAAAGATCCATTTCTTTTGTTGTCACATGATGGTGAGAAAGTCTGTGATAGAATAGAATGGGACCTTCTGTTTCAAGTCCTGCCCCCCAGGGACATCAGCCTCCAGTTCTTTAAATGAATAACTGCTCTTTACACCGCCAGCCGAAAAGCAGATATGCACATTAATGGGATTGAATTACTCAGAGGAGTTAGGCAGGGATGTCTATTGTCATCTTTACTTCCTGCGCTGGCCATGGATCCAGTTACACATAGATTCTGTTAGTCTAAAAGGTGCCACAGGATTCTTTGCTGCTTTTATAGATTCATTGTTCCTAACACAGGAATAAAATTTGCAGGACCAAATCAGAAAATAGCTTTATATGCAGATGAATATTGTTCTTATCTAAACCAATTATTTTCCTAAAATTGGTCTCTAAAGACATCCATGACTTTGGGAAAGTGTCCATATTTAAAGTAAGTTATGGCAAGTCTGAAATGCTAGCTATATATAATAATAATAATAATAATAATAATAATAAATAATAATTGGAGATATACCTATCTCCTACAACTGGAAGGGACCTTGAAAGGTTGATTTAGATAATGATTTTGATAATGGCATACAGAGTATGCTTAAATTTGCCAATAATACTGAGCAGGGACAGGTTGCAAGTGCTTTGGAGGACAGGATTAAAATTGAAAGTGATCAGACCATTTCTTCAGTTCGTCCAGAAGTAAAGATGATGAAATTCAATAAGGACAAATGCAAAGTACTCCACTTAGGAACAATCAGTTGTGCACATATAAAATGGGAAATGACAGCCTAGAAAGGGATCTGGCAGTCATAGTGGATCACAAACCAAATGAGTCAACAGTAACACTGTTGCAAGAAAGAAAGAAAAAACAAACATCATTCTGGGATTTATTAGCAGGGATGTTATAAGGAAGACAAGTAGTAATTCTTCTGCTCTATTCCACGCTGATTAGGCCTCAGCTGGAGTATTGTGTCCAGTTCTGAGCACCACGTTTCAGGAAAGATGTGGACAAATTGGAGAAAGTCCAGGGAAGAGCAACAAAAATTATTAAAAGTCTAGAAAACATGACCTATGAGGGAAGAGTGGAAAAAATTGGGTTTGTTTAGTCTGGAGAAGAGAAGACTGAAGTGGGGGCACGATAACAGTTTTCAAGTACATTAAAGGTTGTCACAAGGAGGAGGGAGAAAAATTCTTCTTCTCTTAGGATAGACAAGAAGCAATTGGCTTAAATTGCACCATGAGCAATTTAGGTTAGGACATTAGGAAAAGCTTCCTATCAGGGTAGAATAAATTGCCTAGGGAAGTTGTGGAATCTCTATCATTGGAGATTTTTAAGAGCAGGTGAGAAACACCCATCAGGGATGGTCTAGATCAGGGGTCAGCAACCTATGGCACGCGTGCTAATTTTTAATGGCACGCTGGAGCCTGCCGGGACTCCAGCATGACACTAAAAATCCTGCCCAGCCCGGCGCGCTCTCCTCTGCCCTCCACTTCCCCTGCGGGGGCAGGGAGCAGAAGCATAGCCGTGCACACGGGGTGGGCAAATGGCCCCACTCTCCCGGCACGGCAAGCCGCAGGGTCTGCGCTCCCGGGCCGGAACGCGGGGCCAAGCGCAGCAAGCTGCCGGCCCCTCCCCCACCTTATCCCCTCCCCTGGACCCCTGCCGCCATGCGCAGCACTCTGGGGGTCGGGGCTGCATGCTTCCATGGGGCAGCGTTTGGCTCCATGGGGGGGCAGACACGCTCCCTGCTCAACTGGAGGGGCGGGGCAGGGTGCTCCCGCGGAGCAGCATATGTAGCTCTGTGTGGAGCCTCATGGTAAGGGGCCCAGGGCGGGTTGGATGGTGGGGTGGATGGGGCATGGGAGTCCCGGGGTTTGTGAGGTGGCAGGGGGTGAATAGGGGTCAGGGCAGTCAGGGGACCGGAAGCAAGGAGGATCCTGGGGGGGGGGGGTTAGGGTGGTGGGGGGGTCTCTGAGGGGTGGTCAGGGGACAAGGAGCTGCGGGGGTTGTATGGGTTGGAGGTTCTGGGGGTCCTGTCAGGAGCAGGGGTGTTGGAAAGGGCGTTTGAGGCAGGCAGGGAGTTGGTGGGTTGATTGGTCAGGTAGTTGGGGTCACTGTCAGGAGACAGGGATGGTTGGATAGGCATGGGAGTCCGGGGGTCTGCTGGGGATCGGGGGCGGGATGAGGTCGGCCGGCAGTCCGGGAAGGTGGAGGTAGAATTCCAGTCTGGGACAAGGAACAGGGAGGCTTAGATAGGGGGGGTCCCAGGAGGGTGGCAGGGGACAAGGAACAGAGGCGGTTGAGAAGTTTTTAGGGGGGCAGCTCACCCAGCACTCTCCCCTTGAAGCACCAACCCACCACATACAACCAAGCGTCACCATCCCGACCTAGCCTCACGCGGGCACATCAGGCCCTCTTCCCTATGGCACCTCGGCAGGCCCCCTGAAGCCTGTATAATACACCCCTCTGCTGCAACCCCCCTATCATCCACAACACACTCCTTAACGACCGCACCCTGAGCCCAGTACTCTTGGCAGCCCCGCCTGAAAGCCCTACCCACTTGCACCATAACCCCGCCCACGTGCACCTTGCAATCGCGCCCCTCCGCGCCCCAGCATCCTGTGTAACTGCTATAGCCCTCCTCACGACCCTCTCTGGCCTTCTCTGCCCTATCTGATATACTACACCGCCTACACCTCACATACCCAGCCCTGACTCCAGCCCTCTGTGGTCTGGCTGCCAGGCCGCCAGCCCTCTGCTGCGTCTGGGTTCTGGCTGACAGACCCCTTGCCAGCCAGGGTCCCGGCACAGGCCCCGCTCAGCCCACTGCCAGCCTGTGAACAGAACCCCAGACCAGCAGCGGGCCTGAGCGGGCCAGCAGGGTAAGATCAACATTTTAAATGAAGCTTCTTAAACATTTTGAAAACCCTGTTTATTTTACAATACAACACTAGTTTAGTTATATAATATATAGACTTCTAGAGAGAGACCTTCTAAAAAACGTTAAAATGTATTACTGGCACACGAAACCTTAAATTAGAGTGAATAAATGAAGACTCGGCACACCGCTTCTGAAAGGTTGCCGACCCCTGGTCTAGATAATACTTGGCCATGTGTGCAGGGGTCTGGACTAGATGAGCTCTCTTAGGTCCCCTCCAGTCCTAAGATTCTATGAAAGTGATTTACAAGAAATGGCCAACACCTTCAAAGGTGCTTAAACTTTTCTATTTATCTCAAGGCGACTAAATAGCGATGGCACCCTTTTCAAGGACCTGGATTGAGACCTGGGTCTGAATGAAATCAATGACTAGCAACTTTGAAAATCCACTTTTGCAGCAAACCACAACTTTTGAAATGTTAGCCCCATTGTAGAAAGACTAGAATGTGGGAGAATCTCATACATCTCCATAACACACTGCAGCCTAAACAATACTTTAGTTCAATAATCTATTTGAATCCTGTCTTGTTGATTTGGATAAAAAAGATTTGTCAGTAAGATTTTAAAATAAATATTGATTAGTGAAACACTAACTTTGGTTTAATAACTATATTTTCAGTTAAAAATTCCAGCGTATAGATAGGTGAAAAAGCACTTCCATAGCATATGGTTTACAGAAGTAAATGTTCAACTTTTTTGCAATCTCATTAAGAGCAATTAAGAATTTAAAAATCTAAACTATTATTAGTTTGCTTATAATAAGCACCGTTGTTTATTTAGATCCCAAACCTAAACTATTTTATCTAAGACCTGAAGATATGAAAGCAGCAATATAAATCAATGTTGACACTGACCAACCCACACCACTTGAAATATATTGATGGATAGCATATTCAGCTATCTGACAATGCTTTTCTGAATATTTGGACATATCCTGCCTAGGGCTAGATTTTATAACAACATCTTACTGTTACGATAAATGAAAACTGACATGTCAGCAAGTTATTTGTTAATCATACCTAATAGGGAGGAGGCTCCCATATGCTTTTCACTTATCACAGCACAGGCTGCCAGTGTTATATATTTTTTTAATAAGGCTCCATGGAGTGACTGAACACTGATGCTAGCAATCACCTGTCGTCAAGGTGCACCTTTCCATATTATGTTAGTCCATTTGTACTGTATTCTAATGTAGGATTTTTAACAAATTCAGAACTGAACCTATCTGAATTAAGAAATTGTTTGGTCAGGGTCTGTTTCTCCCCTGCTGTCCACTTCAGTGGGTTTCATTTCAGTAAGGCAAACAGGATTTAGGCATTAGAGTATCCATGAGTAATAAAAGGTGCCTGGTTTTAACCACATTTAGGATGGTTTGAAGCTCACCGACAAAGCTCCCACAAAGTACAACTTTTGAATAAATCTCTTCTGCTTTCTCTCACTTATCCCTTCAGTTCTATTTCATTACTGGTGTGTCTCCAGTCTAACCTAAGTAACTATTTAGAATGAGATCTAGGTTTGTTAGACTGGTTAGTTGAGTCCCTTCCCAAAGCGGTTATAAGTTTCTTTACAAAGTTCATATAATGGACATTGTCCTTTTTCTTTTTTTCCCCAAAGAAGAGATTAGAACATCATTGCTTGCCAAATTGCATTTTAAACTCAAGTTGGTTTTGAGCTCCAACTAAAGCAGAAGCTATATAGAATTGAGAGTTTTTGATTGCACTGCTATCATTATGGGAACAGCAGGGAAGTTTCTTAAATTTTGCTTTCATTAAAGCAGAAGTATCAATTACAAATATAGACCATTCTCTTACCCCACATGCCCCAAATCCTGCATCAGGGTCCATTACCATGGACACTAGCAGCCACACAGAGTCCAATTGAAGTCAAGGGGATTCTGAATGGGCACAGAGGTTCACCTTAACAGACCTTATTGCAGGAACAGGACCATGTGTCACACATAGCAGGGCAAGAGAAAAGGATGCAAAATTAAAAAAAAAACAAAAAACAAAAACCCCAACCTACATCATCAGGAACTACTCTGGCACATGATCATGCCATTATCAGCACCCTGTAGTATTAGGTTCCTGAATGATCCTTAATCTTGCTTCTCCCATCTTCAGCAGGCCTTCAGCATACCAAGCGCCAGATTTCTTGTGTGTTCAAAACAAACAAAAAAAACCTGCCCCCCAAACACTTGGAGGCCTGTGATAAATGAAGGGGGAAGTGGGGGTAGCCCCCTTTTATGGACACCCAGCCAGCAAACCAGCTAGCTACAAAATCTCTGTTAGTAGCTGTTCTCTACTTGCTTTACCTGTAAAGGGTCAAAAAAGCCTTTAGGTAAAATGAAGGGAGCACCTGACCATAAGAACCAATGGGAGGGCTAGAACTTTTTTAAACTGGAAAAAAAACTTTCCTTTTGTCTGTCTGTTCTCCAGAGAGAGGGGACAGAGCAGAGACAGGGCTCGAGCTATGCAGTAAAAAGCTGTGGACCAGGTATGAAAATCACTAGATCATACCTAGAAACTACTCATTTGAAGCCCCCAGATAGCTAAGTAGATCAGGAAAGGTCTAGGAAGACATGATTAGGCTGATTTCTTTACAGCTTATGGACTCTTCTTTGCTAACCCTCAATTGCTTTTGTTTTGCTTGTAACCATTAAGCTGGACCTCAAGAAAACATTCTTGATTCTTAATTATTATATTCACTCTTTTTAAATCTAGCAATAGTCTAAATTCCAGATTATTTCCTTTTGGTTTTTAATAAAATTTACCTTTTTTTTAAGAACAGGATTGGGTTTTTGTGTTCTAAGAAGTTTGTGCACATGTTTAATTGGCTGGTGGCAAAAGCTGATTTTTTTTGTTTTCTTTCTCCGCTTTTCCCTGGAGTGGGGTGTATGTGTGAAAGTTTGAGGGTACCCCACAGGGAGGAATTCCCAAATGAGCCTTCCTGGGTTCAAAGGGGTTTTTTGCATTTGGGTGGTGGCAGCATCTACCCATCCAAGGTCAGAGAGAAGCCATAACCTTGGGAGTTTAATACAAAGCCTGGAGTGGCCAGTATTAAATTTTTAGAATCCTTGTGGGGTCCCCACCTTCTGCATTTGAAGTGCCAGAGTGGGGAAATCAGCCTTGACACACCATTAAAACAAATTAGTTTCCAAGCTAAAAGTATGCATGGCATGATTCACATTAGGCCTAAAAACAGCATGTCCTGGGGATCTGAGAGACTTTGGAAACAGGAGTAATGATAGGAAAGCATTTGCCAATCTTCATTTTAGGAGTTTTTAATTGAACTCAGCAAACAAACATGATTAGTGAATAAAACCAAAATAGGAAAAACTATGAACACACACATCACATCTGTTCCTGAGCAAAGTCAAAGAAGCCAGCAAAAGGCCAACTGCAAACTCAACTGAATCAAATATTCTTATCTTGGCACAATCTGTTTCAGCCAAGACATGGGATCGAAACAACTTTAGTTACACCGATTGATTATTTCTTTGAATGGATGGAGGACAAAAAAAAGTCTCATTCTCATTCTCCTGGAGATCTCTGCAACATTGGATTCTGTTGATCATAGGGTACTGCTGTCCCACCTGAGAAAGGTAGCAGGAGTAGAGGGAAATTTGCTAAAGTGCCCTTCCTGGAAGGACTCCACTCCTCAGGCACAATGGCACTTTCTATCACAAGGTTAAAAGCTCATTTGTGTAGGAGACAGATTTCTCAGCAACCAATCCCGAATGGTGGCATGAACTTGGATGAACTGAGCAGCGTCACAAACTCACCACCTTCTGCTCCAAGTGTGAAGTACCCCTCTTTGATCTTGCCTTTTCCTACCTAAAAACATAAGATTAAAAACCCTACCAAAACGCAACATTATACTATACACAACACCTGCCCATGCCATGGGGACAGAGTAAGTCAAGGAATGACCCACAAGAGGTATTAGCCAAGTTGCTTAATGCACTACTGAAAGGTGCTTGGAGAATGGCATGAAAAATCTACACAGAACAAAAATAGGAGTAAAATATTAAGCAGCTGTAGGGAAAAAAAGGCAGTCCACATGGATAAAAAGTTACTGTCTGTAGTGTCTGCTGTAAAACCACTATTCAGGGCTACTCATTTTTGTCAGAGCCATTTAGAGGCTCCCATCCAGCTTCATCTGAAAGTGCTGCTTTCAACATCTCTGTATCCTTTACATTAATTCACTTAAAAAGTGTGCACTAACCTGATAGTCTAAATTGAAATCTCCCCTATCGGGACTATATAGAAGGATTTGAAAATCCTTATTTCAGGGTTTGTCTTCACTACTGGGGAGATTGAAGATGCTGAAATCGAATGCAGCAGGCGTCGATTTAACAGGTCTAGTAAAGACCTGCTAAATTGACAGCAGAGTGCTGTTCGGTCAACTCTGGTACTCCAGCTCCCAGAGAAGAGTAAGGTAAGTCTCCAATTGATGCAGCAAACTGAAGACACCACGGTAAGTCGATCTAAGCTATGTTGACTCCAGTTACGTTATTCATGTAGCTGGAGTAGCGTAATTTACGTCGACTTACCCCAGTAAGTGTAGACAAGACCTCAGACATAGAAGATGTCATTCAAGAAGGGCAATTAATATAATCAGAAAAAGGGAAAACTTCCATCTAAGGAGAAATTGTGAAGATATGGACTAAAAGGGGACACAGAGGTATACAAAACAATAGTTGGCATATGAGTATGCCTGACTGAACTTCTCTAATTCAAGAAGATGACATTCAATGAAACTGAAAAACAACAAAATTTAAGATGTCTAGAAAATATAAACTCAAACAGGATTAGATATTTATTAGATTTTTTAAAATTGATACAAATTCTCGTTTCAAACAAACAAAGTTTAGTACAGTGATTGGGATTAGAAAGAAGTTTCCCCTAGGCAGTTTCCCATAATTGTCCACGGCAAGGTTTCCTGTACATTCTTTTGAACCATCTAGTACTGGCCACCATCAGATGTAGCATATTGAACTAGACAGACCACTGCTCTGACACAACATGGCAGTTCATGTATAGCATTGAGATGTACTTGGTATGCTGTCTCCTAATCAATCCTGTATATGCTTCTCTTTCTGTAAACGTATCACGTGATTTGCATCTCTGTTTAGTTTATGGGAATAACCTCGGATTTTGGAATATATGATAAATTAGTAGCAAAAAGAGTATAATGAATGTACAGACAAGAGTAATATATTGATTGCCCTTGCTATGAGACAAGTTTATCAGTGTATTTATTTTGGAAAGCCCCTACTGGCTATTTTAAAATTTTTGTGAGCACCCCTTTCTGGAAGAAGATAATATTTGCCAGCAACAGTAGAAACAAAACTGAAACTGAAGAGGTAACAGGTAGAAATGTGCAAAGATGCAATGGGGAGAGAGCGAAGGGGAGGGCCTGAGCAACTTTGATTTTATTCCAAAAGCCTTATAAAACACAGCAGACTAGCAGAGAAACCCTTCAAAAAAACAAAACAACAACAACAAAAAAAAAAACACACTTTCAGAGGGCCTAGTATTTAAACAGTGCTCTATAAAAAAAGGGAATTTATTCAAACAATTCAAGATGATAGCATACCTTTGACCTGCTTTTAAAAAGTTATTGGTCTATCTTATAATTAATTTAGATAGTAATTACTAATTTAAAATTCATACAGAGTGTGAACACAAGGGACATGATACACCAGCTTTATCATAATTTCAGAGCCAGAAACCTTATTTGCAATAGGAACATCAGATCTTTAGCCAAAGTATTGATGAATTACTACACTGGGGATTAGATTGTTTAAAATTTATATACAGTGGCTACAGCAGTTGGCAAAAAGTATTTAGGATTTTGCCCCCTGCTTTCCTATTTGAATGATAAACACTCTCTAACAAGAGGACAAATATTAAACCATTTAACAATCTGTTTTGCAATATTAAAGATTGCAAGATCCAGGTAGAGCAAATATTATGACAAGAAAAAACAAGCAGTCTCTCAGTCAAAAGGCAAATGTTCTTTTCCTCTCCTCATTTTGCAACTTTGAACATTGTACTCTGGCAAGCTTTTGGTTTTTAATCTCTCCATTTCGGAGAGGCTGCCCATTACAGTTTTCGCTTTCTTCTTGTCTGACATCTTCTAATACAAGGGGAAAAAACTACCTAATGTAGGCAAATGAAGCTCTTAGTGAGGACTTTAATCAGAGAATGACTCCAGCTGTCCTGTTCCTGGTTCCCTACAGCACTCTATAAATGGTGTGTCTTGTGTTATCTGAGTGATGTGTCCAACCACCAGTAATGAGGTTCCATTTGACTAACAAGAGAATGCTCTTACATTAATATTCAGCCTTGCTGTTCTCCAGGTGGCTTCTGGGGGCCTCTTGCATAGATTTGTACATAAGTGCTCCTGCTCACTCAGATCCAGGAAGGGAAAACAGACACATTAGATCAGTTCCCATTTGGTATCTACGAATGTGCAGGAAACAGAGCAAACTCGAGGCAGGCCTGAGAGCTGTGTTTTCTCTCCACATTTGAGATATGATCAAGCCTTAATCTCCTGCCTTGCCCTGAACACACTAAAGACCATGCAGCGCTTCCCATGAGCAGTGGATTAACACACGGGCCAAAAGGGACCCATGCCCAGGGGCCCTGTCAAATTTCAGGTCCTAGGTGTGGGTGGCCCAAATGATGTGTCGAATGTCCCAATAAAACTTAATCTGCTTCTGCTTTCCATGGAGATCAGTGGGCTTTGGAGCAGATCATTAAAGCTATGGGGATCCCGCACTTCATTCTCAACAGCTGGAGCAACCAGGAAGGGGGTTGGCTAGGACACAGGGTGCTGGAGAAGATGCATCTTCAGGAAATCAGAGGAAGCAGAAAGAACACGCCTTCCTTCCAAATCACAAGAGAGAAAGAAGAGTCCTTCCTCTCTTCTTCCCCTCCTGTGCACCAGCCCACAGTAAGAAAGAACCAAAGAGCCATTTTATCACTGAATGGAGTTAGTGTTGCAATACAATTCTGTACTGGTGCATCAACAACACAACATCAGCGTTTAAACACCATTAAGGAGTTAGGATCCTACAAAAACACAAATTAATCTACTGGGGAGTCTGCAGTAAGAGGTATCCAACCTCTCCTCTGCTCCCCTCAAAAGACTTAAGAAAGCTTAATGTGCTTATTTGCAGGTCAGAAGTGCACCACTTCAGTTTTGCAAAGTTGAGAGATTCATCAGGCTCTAGTGCCAACGGTCTGAGACCTAGAGAAATAAAATGCCATAATTACAAGAATTTGCATTTTCCAGATCTGCAAGAGGGATAAGAGTTTCTAGTCCTGCATTTTCCGGGCCCCACTTTTGGCTCAGACATATTTTTTTTGAATCACTCCAAGTGTTTATATCCACACTAAGCAGATTTCATCACCATGTACTGTTCTTTCTACTAAGACTACTTGGTTTTTCCTGGTATTTCTTTGGTCTGTGCACAAATGTGTTTTCAGTTAAGGTTTTGAAAAGATTTTTTAGTTGTGGGTGAGACAAATGCATTATTCCAAAACAAGAGTGGATGTCATGGTATTGCACATACCCTACATTTTATACATTGAACTTACACTTTAACCTAAACCAAAATCCTAGATGTAAACTCTTCTACTGTGCGTGGATGGACAGACATCTCTGACTAAATCTTTACAAAAAAAAAAGTGTAAGTTAAACCTTTTAATCTCTTAGGTTTTCCCTCTCTCAGTGAGGACTATGACTAGGCTAAATTTGAATTTCATGTCCTTTCCTATTTTGAGGGGGAAGGATCTGATGTTGAAGTCCTACTTCTTGTCTGAGTCCCAGGTGACTCTCCATGTCCCTCAATCTTCCCAGATCAATTCAATTTTGAGCAGAGACTGAGCATAGAAAGTTTCGGCCCAGACCACAAAAAAAAAAAAAAAAAAAATATGAGCAAGTGAAAAATGTGACTTTAAACAGTAATGCCTTCAGTCCTAACTAGTGTTCGTTGCCATAACTCTAAAGTGATCCTATGAACAGAGCACTAGTCGTCTTTAAACAGTCATACTAGGTATTAATCTAGTGAAATATATTATGAACTAAACAATCAACTATTTAGAACAGAAGAAAGCATGTTATTCTCTTCAATGCTTATCCTTTTTTAATCTTTATCCTATTAACTTAAAAGGGCAGATGGAACTAGTACAATTTGTTTCCATAGATAGCTAATTGAATATTTACAGTACTACTCATGCGTACCTGGTTGTTTTTATTTAAACACAAATGGCATTCTCCTCTTACTGAAGTTTAGTTGCATGTCCTATCTCCATCTGAATGAAGATCCCAGACGTATATCAAAGTGCAGAACACACATTTGGCAGGGACAAAAATAATGCCACTTAAGCTATGGAGCAACTAATGCCGTCTCCATAGTAATAAAAATACAATCTGTTGCAGTAAGGTCATAATATATTAATATTCCCGATCTCTCTAAAATATGAGGTATTATGGATGAAGTTGAAGAACATTGATTCAGTAAACATGCAGGGAACATGATCAGCATTTGTTACCTCCACCCACAGCATCTAGAAACTCTAGAAGTACTTTTAAAAATAATAATCAAGAAACCCCTGAAATCTTGGGGAAAGTTATGGAATTCAGTGGACTGTGTTCCATGATCATGCAAACAGGCACCTGAAAGTGTGGTTAAATAACCCAAAGACAGTCAAAATCCTGCACTGAGTAGGCAGACGGTGTAGTGACTTAATATGGTAGGTCTGCTCCTTCTTCAGATTTCTATGAAATCTTGCCTCCAGGCCATGTTACTGAATGGTGTGGCTTCCTGGTTCAATTCTGATACTAGATCAGAAAAGTAATGATCTACTGTTAATTATTAGAGTTGGCCAAATTAATTTTGATTCCCCCCCAATGACATTTGCTTGATTTGAGTTTACAACATCCACAAAATTGAAGCAGTTTTGTGAAACTTCAGAAGTGTTCAGTGAAAATCTGGACACTGTCACAATCAAAATGTCAACATAAAATGCCATTTTTGTTCAAACATCCACACTGGGAATTTGGATGCGTAGAGAAGCAGATAACGATGGGTACTTCCAAAGAGCCTCCTGGTTAAGGGATTACCACAGGCTGAGAGCCAGGATGGTCAGTGTTTTTTTCTATTGGTACTAGTAACTGGCTTTAACAGCAGCATTTACTTAGCACTTTATAAATACATTACAACTTCAGTTCATTATCCCTATTTTATGGATTGGGGAAGAGTGACTCAATTTCCAACCTCAGCTAATTCCTGACCGGATCATAGTCATTTGGTTTTGGGCCAATGCTGTTCTTTAGCATAAATGGCTCTTCTCAGGTGAGTCAATTAAATTTGAGGGTTACTAGTCAAAGGAATGAGGTTACTTCCAATAGGAGTAATGGGAACAAACAACCTAACTAGTTTTAAAATGGAGCATAAGTTTGAGTGGGATTATATGTTGTGGTTGACTGAAATAGCAAGGGGATTAGACACGATAACCCTTCCGGTCCTATGTACTTAAAGTTCCTTGGCAAGTCCGTTTCCAAAGATTAGAACATAAATGTCCTGGACTTCAGACCACTGCCTAGAAAAAAAAAGATCCTTGGAAATTAGAACACAAATTCCAATCAGCCTAGTAACTTTGCACTGTGTTGAGGAATCCTACTGAGGATAATAGGAGATTCCTCATGCAACAGTTCAGTGTTTCATAATCCAAACAGCATCAGGAACTATAGTAAAATAAAGTAAGCAGCCAACCAGAAATACCATTTTTTACATTAACATTTTCTTGAAGACTCCATGGTGCAAAGAAACAGGACTTATTTTTTACAATCAGCACTTCCCCAGCAGATACCAAGATGCTGTGACTCATCTTTGTCAGTAGTCCAGGGAGAGCGGAAGTCATTGCACAAACTTGGGTGCAACGTGCCAGTAACAAAAGGTGCTGTTCACAAATATCAGGTATGGCAGCATGCTCCCCTGCTCAACCTAACCTCTGTGTCTAAAATTGTTTAATAAAGCCACAACAAAAGAAAATTCTACTCTACATTTATAATGAGCTCTCAAACATTCTTCTTCAATAACCGGCAGTGCCAGGTCTGGCAGACTAGAATGTTGGTAACACTACCTCAGAGACAGAGTTCTGTTTCCAGAGATGTCCTCACTAAGGCCATAAAATTCCATCTCTTTCTTCCTTTCATGGTCTAGAACAGCAGGGAGCTATGTAACCTATTATGTCCTTAATAGACTGCGATCTCTCTTCCTAGAGATTGCCTCACACACTGAAACCCTCCCACTGCATTCTAGTGAGGATGCAGCTAGACAGGTAGGTTTACACTACAAGGTTCTGGAGCCAGGCCTACTTGGGGTGGGGCCTTTACTATTGAACTTCTTGCCAGAAAGAGAGAGACTAAATCCAAGACTTGTCATATTCATTACCTAGTGTCAGAAAACTCTCTGATTAAGCCTTTCCCCAGGTGTGATGTAATTAGAGGTGAGTTAGCTGGGAACAAATGTGATAGGTCCCAGAAACAGTCCAATAGAAGGAGTGTGTCCAGGGTTCTCCCACTGCTGGGATCATGAGGTCCAGATGCCATGGATGGTGTAGTAAGGTCACTAGCAAGCAAGTGGAATTGTTTCTATCTTCTTTTCCCTGAGCTTTCTGAGGACCATCAACAGACCAGGAAAATAAGGAAAGGAGGGGTGAAACCACTGCCTTCCCCTCAGTACCAGAAGTGGCTGTCAATCTGGAAAGCTCTGGAGTCAATTAACTACAGGCAGTAGTTGCAAAATTTCTCTGACCAGTTCAACATGATGGGAATTCTCAGTGGCAGATCTGGCTGATCCTTTTTGATACTCCATTTGCCTGCTGGGAACTGGCAGTGAATCAGTCAGGGGTTATTGTGTTATCCATTGATGGCAGGTACACTGCTCAAATGGACAACAAAAGCTAAGCTAAACGGTAGGGGACAGACAAGATGGGGGATCAGGGAGAGGGCCTGGCATGAGACAGGTGGGTTGTTGCAATCAGTGTCCCACTGAGAAGAGAATGGTGCTACCACTGGAAGGGCTAGTATGTCTGAAGCAGAGGAGAAGCCTTGAAGAAAGGAACTGACCAGCTCTTAGCTGAGTTGATACCAGGTGTCTGAATGCTGGAGAGATTACGGCAGTGCTGGGAGAGTGGCAGCAAAGCCCATTTCATACCAAGCAGAGCCCCAAGAAAGGCCGGAGACAGACACTTCTGGGTCCCTGGTTTTGGCTGCTTAGTAGCTGAATCCTCCTGAGTGGGAAATGGAGACTACAGTGAGAGAGCACTTCCACACCTGCTCCATGGTCAGGAAACAAAACAAAGAAAGTGGGGAGATGCTTCTACATTCACCATGTCTGACAGCTCTTGCCTTTCAGCAGGCAAAGCCATGATGCTCCATGTACTGACAGCTTCTCTTCATAGAATGGCGGAGGAGGAGTGGGAGGGAGGATATAGTTGCTTCACAAACAGATGTATTCTGATTTTTCCTGAGATACTCCTTTTTCATGTTGACACCCCAGCTCTTATGCACATGGGATGCAACCAGACAGTGGATTTGCTTGGAAATAAAGACGTAACCATACAGGACAATTTGTTAAACAAGACCTAAAGATCAGATCAATCCATAATTACCTTTTCTACTGAAGGGGAAAAAAAACAAAGACAAAACTGAAACACCTACAACTCGCTGGTATTTAACTTACTGACATTGTGGCAGAAAGGAAAAAAAAAACTAGTTTCCTTTCGTTCAAACATGAAATTTATCACGTGATTACATCAGCAGGAAGGCGATGCAGCGGAAAAAGCTGAACAGCAGCAAACAGCAGGAAACCATGACAGTGAGAGTGAGAGAGAGAGAGAGAGAGAGAGAGACTGACTTCACTAAAATACAATGTACCTTTCACACTGCAGTGCAGCATCAGCACCCGAATCCCACACAGCAGCGAGAACTGTTATTAATATATATTACTTATCACTCCGATATCTCCACAAGGATCATGGATCCCCAGAACTAGGTGCTGAACACAAACATGAAAATATGGTTCCTTGCCCAAGTCTTAAACTTCAGTTGCTGCTAGTATTTCTGGTGCTTGCTAAAAGCGAATTAATCCTCTGCAGAGTGAGCCTCTCTGTCCACATAGCCACAGCAAAGTAGAAGAGTTAACTAGTTAAATAATACATTTGAGTTGATATTAATAGTTCTGGGATCATTATTTGTCTAATCATTGGACAAATGTGTGTTCTAAGGCTCAAGAAAGGAAGAGAAATTATCACGATATTCTGAGCCAACCATTTTCCTATTTTTGGTGTATTAAGACTTGTAAACTTGGGCCACAATGCACAATCACCCAGCTCACAAGATGTGGAGAAACCCAGGCATAGGAGAACCACACCACCAGGCAAGCGTGGACTTTGCACAGGTTCCCAGCAGTCCTTATTGGGAATCAACACCACCTATGCACCACAGAGTGTGGTTTCTGGGGGTTCCTAGCGCCGTTGTTCTTTGAGGCAGGCCTCAAGGAGCCTCTGGTCCATCTGCCGTCTCCTTCCCAAAGATGTCGCTCGTCAGTAAACACACAGAACTGAACTATCTCCCCAAATCATTTGGTCAATATGAAATGATTGTGCACCAGGTATCTATAACTCTTCAGTTTGAGTGATACAGAATATTCAACAGTTACCACTTTACATCTCTTTATCTTGTAGTAACAACTAATAATCATAGCTTCTTTTTGTATCGCATCTTTGATCCTACAGATTGATACGCAGCGCATATACAGGGTTTCCTTCACCCGGCACTGAAATTCAGCCATCTCTTGGGGATTGGTCCTGCTTTGAGCAAGGGGTTGGACTAGATGACCTCCTGAGGTCCCTTCCAACCCTGATGTTCTATGAACTAGTTAACTGTATAGGTTCAGTACTGACTCAAAAGGGAAGAATGCCAACATATGCCTTAGCACCTACATGTCCCATCCAAGTATTGACATGGACCTGCTCTCTTAAGCTTGCAAGATCACTGAAAGATACCAGAAACTGGAAACTAGTTACTAATAGGCATTAACTAAAAACACTCGTTTGACTTGAAAACATTCTATTTAATTTATACAAATAACTACTAAATAGAAAAAGTAGGTTAAAAATAAAATAGTTTTTCTGGCAGAGTTTAAATGCACATTATGTAGCGCTTAGAAGAAAAAAAAATGCATTTTCCCACAGCATTCATGACTTAAAAAAAAAAAAAAAAATCTATTGAAGTCCTACATTGCTTTCATGTTCTAGATCAGTAAGACACTAGATACGGTGTTGTGTGAGTAGTGGCTAAATATATGTTCTGCAATTGAACTGAAGTTATGTTACAGACCACACCTACAAAAAAGTGAAGCATTTAAAATGTGACTAACACGTTGTAATATGATAATACAGAAAGCAATTTCTGTTTCAGATTATATTGTATTACAAAAACGTCTGTGTCAGAAATAATGAAAGAGGCCACATAAAAATAAGCTTTAACTTTATGCACTTATTCAGTTTTTTAAAACTGGCAAGTGCATTAGTAATAAATAATTTGCAAGTTTTGTATAAATGAGAAATTCCTAATGTTCAGCATTATTGTAAACATCAGTACACATGTAAAATGCAGCTAAAATCTGACAGTTACATTTTCATTTTATCAAATCGATTTCCTATTGTTCAGACACAGATCAATGGGGTACAGAGCCAATCATTTTTGGCAAGTCACGTCTTTAAAATTAACAGTAACAGTGCAATTAAGGAATGCAAAGAATTCCTAGTGCAATAAAGAGGAGAAGCACAGGCAATATTGCTGATTAAAAATTTACCACTTCCATGTGTTTGTCCTGGGAGTGACTAGGAGACTCTATAAAAAGCTATTCAAAGCCATTGTTTAATGCCCTGATCTTGTTTTAGGATTTCTGTGTCTTCCTTCAGGCCACTATCTTTGCAACAGTACATCCAGCATAAGTCTTTATAGCTTGACCCTTTGTGAAATGCCCACAATAGTCACTGAGCAGGGTTCGTATGGTTCCATTGTTTCCCAGATGAATGGCTGGATAAGAAAGTCTGCCTCTAAGAAGCAATTTGAGACCAGTTCTAAAACTCATCAGGCCAGAATATTTCTGAACTGGACAAAAGCCTTCCATCTTGACAGCATCACAAGAACATCAACAGTCAGCTTTCAGTTTATCTAAGGAATTATCAATTTTGGTCAAAGTCTTTTTGATACGCAGGGCTGTTAGTCTTGCCGAGGGATTGTGGTACCAGCATTCTTTCATCAGCTTGGCAAGAGAGGTTAGTGTCTGAGAAGAGAGAAAGAAAAAAACAAAAACAGACAGTTGTATGTAAGTTCACAGATCACAAGGTCACTCAAGTTCCATTAGCCTTACTGCCTTGTTAATACTCAAATCTTTACAAAAAATCTACAACTTGGTTTACAGCTACCAAAAATGATTTCATCCTTTCAAATTTCTGCAGGATTTTTTTTTTGGTTTGGTTTGAATAAATGGAAACGGTATTTAAAAAGAATGGGGTCAAGAAGATGCCCTGACCAGTGCAATTAAAAAAACATAAGGTCAAATAAAAATTATATTTCAATGTTTAAAAGCACAGTTTTACTAAATAGTGTAAATAGGATCACTAAATCTGTAAATAATGCAAAAAATAAGTTTTCTATAAAAACATAGAAAGCACTGGAAAATACGCATATTTTCCACTTGTAATTTTAAAATACAAAAATATAAAATTTGTATATCTGAGAAACAGAGCTGTCTAACGTGGCAGGACAGTTTATTTTATTTGTCCATGGCCAACAATGCGACTCAAATATACATAAAACACTGCAGAGATTAAACCATAATTCCATATCTTCAGAAACAGACAAACCAGTTACTCAACTGCTGACAGGATATTTGAGGGCACAATTACATTGATTTTGGTGAAGAAAAATGAAGATTTTTACTCTTACTACTTTAATCTGATCTTTTAAAAATATTCATTGATATGGGCCCTTATTATGCGGGAGAGGAGAAAAGTCAGTTTTGACATAAATCTGCATATTTATGACCCTCCTGTCCTTACTTAGGTTACTTCCACACCAACATGATTTTCTACTGAAGAGCAAGAATAAGATGCGCCACAGTGGGTGTGGCCATTTTAAAAATCAGTCTGGATTTATATTACAGAGATTAGATTTGTTTCTATTTGCCTGGCAAGAACTTGTTTGCTCTGGTTTTTCCCTTAACATACAGTCAGGTATCAGCACACATTTGTCCATCTATCTTTGCAAGCAATTATCTTAGCAATAAACATAGAGACCATTTCAACTAAAAGAAGATATTAACAGCTGAAAATAGTTTACACCAAAAGATTATTGCAAAAGGAGCAAAAGGTATGAGCTGACATTTCAAGACATGACCTCCAGTTTGCATACTTACTGGATCTGAGAACCATCTGTTGGGAATGTTTGGCCTTTGCTGATCCACACAGACCACTTTTCTCATATCTTCAAAACTAGGGTCATTTGGAACCACATCATAGAATGGAGGTTTATAGTCTTCTACAATACCTAAAACGGATGAAGATTACATTATTGTGCTGCAGGCTTTTAGCGACTTCATCAGCAAGACATTTCTGCACTGAGGCCGAGGTTATATGATTTAACAATCTGCAACATTCATACTATTACTAATTCTTATCACACACACGTTTACATTTTCAATACATTAATCCGTATGTATGACACTTATGAGGTAGGCAAGCATCAGACCCATTTTGCAAGTGGAGAAACTGGGGCACAGAGAAATTCCTCAAAACCACACAGTGAATCAGTGATAGAACTAGGATTAGAACTCAAAGTTCCTTGCAAAAAAAGGTAACACGTTTGGCGGCCAAACCATGCTGCTTCCCAAATTAATAAAGGTACAGAGAATCTATGAGATTCACAAATTTATGGCAGGTAGCTGGCTGGTGAAAGACATTA
The DNA here is from genome assembly GCF_003597395.2 of Chelonoidis abingdonii. NCBI lineage: Eukaryota > Metazoa > Chordata > Testudines > Testudinidae > Chelonoidis > Chelonoidis abingdonii. The sequence continues at coordinate 49,407,121 of NC_133778.1, read as the reverse complement.
GCTAGCCACCAGAAAGCCTTGCATCTCACATTTTAAAGGCTATGTCAAACAAAAAGCAGTAATTTATTCCAGACAAGCAACCCCGCCTCCAAAAAATAAAATAAATAAATAAAATAAGTAAATTCAATGCTAAACGATATTACTAACAAAGGGTGCTAGTTTTGCCTATGCATTTCCTCCCTTGCAACTGTTAAAGTGTAAATTGTCAAAAAGGCTTTTAAAACTCCTTTTTCCCCTTAGGAATTCATTAACTTCTTGACACAAGCTAACTGACTCTGAAGAGAAATAGAATTTTTGTTAACAAAATGCTAACAGAAAACTTCAAGATCGGTATGCTGACTTTGGTTGGTTGACCATAAATAGAACTGTTTTTCATGACTCATGGAGGAAGATAAGAAGCACTTAAGTCTCTATATATGTTCACATTGACACCTCAAAATGAATATTGTTCTCTTTCTTAAAGACATATTGTAAAGCTGGTGTCATATGATACCATAAGGCTAAGTGAGTGGGGAGCGCCAAAAAGTAAATTCAATTTCAAAATTTTAGAAGCCCAAGATTTTCTTGACAGTGCTTAAATAAATCTCTGAACTCAGACACATGCATACCCGCACATGTGGACTACGCACAGGTGTCAAAGAAGAATCAGAACTGCCAAAAACCATGAAAGAGAAGGTAGGTAAGGTAACATTTTTGATTGGACCACTTTCTGTTACAGAGGTTATGGCTACAGAGCAACTAGACACTTGCAATCAGCCCCTGTCAGCCAACTTGTGCTCGCAGAGCCCGAGTCAGGTGGCACAGGCCAGCTGCAGGTTTTTCATTGCAGTGTAGACATACCCATAGACAAGATACAGAGCTGTTCTTCAGGTCTGGAAAAGATAATCAGAGTGTCACAGCTAGATACAAGGTGAAACAGATTGTTAAGCATAAGGATTTAATGCATGTTGCAAGAAACTATGCAAAAATGAAGTGGACAAGCTCTGAAAAGATAAAGAAGCTCACTATCTGATATAGTGGGCTTTAAAACAAATACAGAGAGTGCTCTGACACAACAGCACAAGGAGAATGACTGAGACAGATATAAGGGTGTCAGCTGATGTAGACCGAAGAAGAGTAATAGAAAACTAGCTTAAAAAAAAAAAAAAAAAAAAAGGACTAAAACAGCTTAGCATAGACTGGAATAGCTGGAGAACCAAAGCAGGAAGCACAGAATACCACTGAGATCTTTTGTGTGACAAGGTATGGAAGACAAGGAAAAGTTCAAAGGGCTTTGATACAGAAAATCCTGAAACCACTTTATATATTGAAGCAACTGCAACTTTCAACTCTCCCACTTAGTCACTGCAATCATCTTATTTTTGGATTAGGGATGTAAAACATTAACTGTTAAAAATTTTAATAGTTTAAATGGTGAACTTTTAAAATGGTATTTACATCCCTATTTTGGATGTGCTAATAAAATATCATCAGGATTCCCACCCAACCACCCTTCCCATGATAAAAAATGACAGACAGTTCATTGTGCCTCAACCTCTCTCAGCTTTTTTCAGATCCCCACCTTCGAGCCCCTCTCCCATGGAGCTGGGATCTAGATATGAGCAATTTCATGGCTAACAATATGGATGAGACAGAGTGATTGCAAGTCCAAATTCCCATTGTGTTATAACCCCCTGATTGAGAACCCCTGCTTTGAGACTAAGACTTTTCTATAATAAAATGTTGTGTTGCTTTTAACTATACCAGTACTGTTAATGAGGCAGTGTCCTGTCCAGTATGAACACAGTAATACCTGTATAGAAGTGTTTTTACCCGTATAGCTTAGGCCTGGTCTACACTAGGAATTTACAAGTTGGTATAGCCACATGTCTCAGGGGTGTGAAAAATCCACCTCCCTGAGAGCTAGGTAAATGGAAGAATTTTTCCATCAGCCTAGTACTATCTATACTGGGCCTTAGCTTGGTATAGCTATTGCCTCTCAGTGAGGTGGATTACGTACACTGACAGGAGAATACCTCCTGTTGGCATAGTTAGGCCTCTACACTGATGCACTACAGTGGCTGCTGTAGCATTTTAAGTGTAGACAAGACCTTATTCTCAATTCAGGAAGGGCTTTTACCAGAATAGCTATTTTAGTTACGCCCCCCTCCCCAAAAAAAGGACTTCATCTCTATCTGAAAGCCATATCAGAAATCTTAAGTGTCAATCAGGCCTAAAAAGGACATACAAGCAAGAAGAGTATTCATTTGGAATGGTAAAATTACTCAAATATACCAGGATGCAATGAAGGATACAGCCACAAGAATAAAGAAGCATTTAAAGTTAAGACTGGTTTACATAAGGAAAAATCTGATACACTGGTATCATTCAACCAGGCATGTTAAATTGTCACCACTAGAAGATAACAGAAATTTGGGGATCTTGTAGGAGTAAAACACATTCCAGTAGAGTGTTCAAATGTATTTCCTATTTGGGAGAGATGTCTCAACATTTAGTTTTCTGTTTGGTTTACTTTAAGCCACACTGATAGATTCATTCAATTTTACATGAGTAAAATCTTCTCTATCCCTTTTTAAGAAAGCTACTTTACAACATGATTAATGTAACTGTATTACTCAACTATAGATAAATGTGTAAGATACAACAGATGGCAGAGATGGAAAAAGGAAGAAAAAGCCTATTTTAACTAAACTTTATTGCAAAATTAGCTTTGATATGCTTACAGAAGTGCAGATTCCATTATATGCAATGTAAAGTAATATTAACCTACATTTTCAGAAGTTATTAATGATTTGGGGCACTTCATATAGTCACCCTGAGAAGGATCTGATTTTCAGAAGTGCTGAGCAACATCTTATTGTAGTTTTTGGGTTTTCTTTTGCACAATGTTTATATTCTCCCCCATTCCGAACATCCTCTAGTCTGTTGCTCCAGAACAAGGTTTAGTCTAGAGTAGTCCATGGAGACATCCCTATGTTTCTTCAAGAGTCCCTCTTTCTATACTTCAAATGTTGACAGGTGTGAAGTGTAAAACTAGCATTTCATTAAAGTTAAAACGTAAAACTTCTCTTTTGTTCAACATCTGAATGCAGAAATACCAATCTAAGGCACACATTAGGGCCTACTTTTGGGAAGGAGATTTGAATCTATATTTGAAGTTTAATCTAAATTTCAGCTTCATTTCCAAACCTCATTAGGATGTTAGTAGAATCTTTCTTCTATCACCACAAACACAGCATGGATTTACTTCAAGTTACTCTTTTCATTTGGTCTGCTATATATTGTTGAGTATAATAAAGCCTAATTACTTTTGACCATCATAGCTGACTATATTAAAATCTAGAAGGAACCAGATCTGGCCTTTATTCTAACAGTTAAGTCAGAAATATTTTAAATAAGCATGCCAAACTCCATGGATCCTGTGGGATCACTGTTGGCTCCACAACAACTGAGGAACTATGTCAGCAAGCCACCGTAACCTCTAGTCTGCATTATCGTAACAGAGCTGTGTCTGTGAACTATGATATCCCTTCTCTTCCTCACTTGCAAGAGAAGAAAACAAAACAACCCTAAACCCATGTCAGTTATCAAACAGTTTAAGGATACCTTTCATAACTTAGAAAATACTTCAACGCTCCCATAAAGAAGCCAGCTTTTCTACAATTGAATTAATGATAAGCTTGCATCCAAGATGGTTTTTTCACCTGATAACATTTCTTCAATGTCAGCTTGTCATATATGTATGTATATAATGACTGTATGAAATACAAATGCAATTAACTAGTTAAACAGGCAGATATTTGCATAAAAATATGAGGCATAGTTGCCTGGATTGTGAAAATGGGTATGTAGCCTAAATTCTCTTTCAGTTACGGTATATCATGATTAGCATGGATGGTCAACAAGATGATAGTATTAGAAATCAGTGAGACTGAGAAGTAATAGCAATAAGAGGGGGAGTCTCAAACACACACCTGTCAGGAATGTTCTAGATTAGGGATCCGCAACCTTTGGCATGTGGCCCACTAGGGTAAGCCCCCATTGGCCTGGAGCAGCGAACTGTGGCCAATGGGAGCTGCAATCGGCTGAACCTGTGGACGCGGAAGGTAAACAAACTGGCCCAGCCCACCGGGGGCTTACCCTGGTGGGCTCCGGGCCAAAGGTCGCAGACCCCTGGTCTAGATAATACTTAGTGCTGCCATGAGTGTCTGGGTCTGGACCAGAAGACCTCTCAAAGTCCCTTCCAGTTGTATGATGCTATGAAATACAAGATAAAGATTGCTGGCATACTGTAAACTAACTAGGGAATCTATTCAAAAGCAAGAGAATGATTCTGCAGTGAGCTAATGAGACTATTAGGCATAGAGTACAGTACTGGTCACCAGGCTTAAAAAAAAAATCAGTTATTAGAAGATATCTTGCAGTGTGCACATGCCTCAAGGCCATACCCACACTCTAAGTTGAGCGAAAAAAATGTTAATGTTGTGTCCTTCCTTAAACTAATCAACAACTGAAAGGGGGAATGTTAGAAGATACTGTGTCACCAGAACAGTCATTAGCAGATAGAATAACCTACTCAGTATTACAGGAGCTGATAGTCTTTATGAATTAAAAGACTAGACTAGATCAACAATTACAGAATAGGATAGAAAATTTGCCATACTGATCAGAACATTAAGCCCAGCATCCTGCCAATACAAGTTCATAGCATACACAATTGAAAATTGCTTCCTGCCGTTTATGACATCCTGACACAATAGCAGATTAGCTCTATCTTAACACTTGGCATTACACATGCTATCAGTCATTAAACTAGGAGCATGTCTATGCACTTAGTAGGAGATGGGATTCCTAGCTCTAAGAGAGACACTCAAAAATGTAGCCATGGCAGTGTGAACTGCAGGATGGACCAGCCACCATGTATGTGCCCATCTGAGACCCTAGCCACGTACTCAAGATAGCTCGCCCACCTTGAGGTTTGCACTTCCAGTGTTGTACTATATTTCAATGAGAGCTAGTGCAAGCATGTCTCCTTGAACCAGGAATCATACTCCCAGCTTGAAGTGTAGATATATCCTATGTAAGCTGTTTTACAGATCCAGCTACACCATTTGACTGATCACCTGACAGTAATTTCCACGGTTACTATGAAATATGAATAAAAATTCTCCCCTTGATGTTTAACAATTAAAACATAAAAATAGAGGAATTACTTATGGTCCTGGAAATAGGAGCTTTTGTAATATAGACAACATTCTACTCAGATGGGATGTAATATTGTACACTCAATAGAAAGTAGTAATTTTTCAAAATTTAAACATTTAAAACATCTAATACAACACTAAGGTCTATCAACCTGCAAACTACCACCAATTAGGCCAAGTTAGAATTAAGATGGTAAAGAGGAGTTCAGACAAACTTCTAAGTGGAGATTGCTTACTAGAACTGGAGGTTCTTTGAGATGTGTGGGCCCTATATGTATTCCATACATGAGTACGCATGTGCCCCACGCATCTGAGTCCAGCGATTTGACAACAGTGTCCATTGGCCCACACGTATGCAGATCTCCTCATGCTCTCAAGCAAGGTTGTAAGCAGTGAGATCAATACCCTCTCAGTTCCTCTTACCACAAATCCAATCACATCTACAGCTCTCAGGGAGGATGGAGGGTGGGTAGTGGAATACAGATAGGGACCACACATTTTGAAGGAGCTCCATTTACAGTAAGTAACTTCCACTTCAAGTGCTGGTTCCTATGTGAATTCCACACACAGGAGATTGACAAGCAAATATCAGATTGGATGTAGGTGTGAGGAAGCCATCAACGAACATTCATGCAGCATCACAGATCCCACTGCTACACCTGCAGCAGAGGCTTGGACAGGCACATAGTGTCTAAGCAAACATATATGGCACTCCAGGGGCTGCTCTGCATAGGGACCTCCTTCAGGGATGCCACCTGGTGGCAGCCTGCACTCTCGGAGAGTGGGTCGTTATACCACCAGGAGGCAGGATGCAAGCTAGTCTGTAGTATTCTATAATGCAGCCAGAAACTCACTTAGAAATCTTCTGAGAGGATATAGCCTGACCATGGGATCTCTCTACTATTGTGTCAACAAGTCTTGGAGACTCTATGATGGTCTTAGTTCTTTGCAAATAAAAGGCCAGTGCACACTTGACATTGAAGGAGCGAAAGTCTCTTCTCTTCAGAAGCATGGGGGTTTCGGAAAAAGGACAGGTAAGTGAATACATTGGTCAAGGTAGAATTCTGCAACAACTCTAGGTAGAAATGTAGGGTGAAGGTGAAAGGATACACAAGGACAAAGTAAAAGCGGGGGAAGAAATCTGCCATGAGTGCTCCAAGTTTGTTGATCCTCCTGGCTGAAGTGATGGCCACTAGAAATGCCACCTTCAAGGAAAAGCGAGACATGGAACATGCTGCTAAGGGTTCAAATGGAGGTCTACTAAGCTACAACAGCAAAAGGTTCAGATCATATAGTGGTGTGGGTTTAGTGACTCCTGGAAAAGGCCTTGATGAGGCCCTTCAGGAACAGCATCCTAGTTGGGTGGGTAAAACAGAGCACTCATCTACTATTTATTTATTTATTTATTGGGGGTGGGGGCAGGAGGCACTAACAGCTGCTGGGTGGACTTTTAAGACTGACTGTGCTGTATCCAGGTGGAGACGTTTCCATTTAGCCAGATACCCAAAGTAGGAAAGAACTGACCAAAACCTGTTATGTACAGCCTGGACCAGGAATGAACAAGAACAATCTACCTCAGATGCTCATCCAAACACCAGACCATAGGGTGGAGAAAGCCGAGGTAGAAGTGTTTGACCTGCCCCTATCCTGTATCAGGAGTTCTGGGAAGGTTTGCATCTTGAAGGGAGGGTCGACTAACATGGACGAAGGCTCTGGGAACCAAAGACTACCTTGGCCAGTAGCATGCTAGGAGAATGAAGACATTGGCTCCGTCATGATGCATCTTTCTCAGCATCTGTAGAAGAAGGGGAAATGGGAGCAAAGGCATATCTGAAATTGCTCATCCACAACAGTAGAAGAGCATCGCCTTGGGAATCACAACCTATGGCTTCCCTGGAACAATACAAGGTGAATTTCTTGTTTGTTGTGATGCAAAGAGGTCCCTCAGAAGTGTGACCCAGCATGTGAAGATGTCTGTCAGAACGGAGTTGTGCATTTCCTGACTCATGGTCCACCATGAAATGCCTGCTGAGGTTGTCTGCTAAGGAGTTGTGGATATCCAGGAGGTAGGTCACCTAAATGGTGATAATGTGACTGATGCACCAGTTCCAAATCCTGCCTCCCTCCAGACAAAGCAGCAGAGATCTCATTCCTCCCTGTTTATGTAGACAACAGTGGTGATATTATCTGACATTACGTGGATGTGGAGGGTGCGAGTGAGAGGAAGGCAGGCCTTTGCATGCGGAAGTCAACTATCCGTAGCTCCAGGATGTTGATATGTAGTCTGGTGGTTCACGTGCTCTGTACAATGTGACTGTTCAGTTGGGCACCCACCTCAGAAGGGATGCATCAGTTACAATAGTGATGCTAGAAGTGGTGAAGGGAACCTTGTCTCTGTTTGATCACTCAGTGAAGGAGCTGATGAATTAGGAGTTAATGTGGTCTTTATTAGGTGAGTAGACCAAAGTGAGCCAGGCAGGCAATGCAGATAAAGCCCGGCAAAAGGGGGTCAGACGAGTACACGCAGCCATATGACCTAACAGCGACAGGCACATCCACACTGTAGTCCTTGGTCTGTGAGAAAATCAGAGAAACTAGGTTGTGCATCATCTGAAACCTTTCTGCAGGGAGGAAGGCTCTTGCAGAAATAGTCCAACGTTGCCTCAATAAAGTTTGTTGTCCTTGTGGGGGACAAAATGGTCTTCTGTTCACGCAGACCCCCAGGGCTTTGAATGAGGTATGGACTAGCTGACCTGACCTCCCGGCAAAAGTGAACTACCAGGAGCTAGTCATACAGAAAGAAAGACTGTATGGCCCTGACATCTCATCTGGTCTGCCATCCCAGAGAAAACTTTTGCAAACATTCTGGGTGCTGTCACTAGTCCAAAGAGGGGACCAAGAATTGTAAGTGCTCCTGACCCACAATAAACCATAGGAACCTCCCATAGGAGAGGTGGACACCTAATGTCAAGAGCTGCGAGCAGTGAACCACATCCCTTCTTGAAGAGAGGGGATTACTGATACCAAATATGACCAGCCTGAATTCCCACTTCCAAATGAAGATGTTGAGTTGCCAAATATCCAGAATGGGTGTCCTTTTTGGGGACTACGACATACAGATGATAGAACCCTCTCCCTTGAGGTGGGCACCTCGGTGTAACGAGGACTTTGTTTCCTGTTGAAGAATTGCCTTGAGAGCGGTCCTGAAGGGTAACCACAAAGGTTGTTTGCAGGGAGAGAAGGAGATATACTCTATGGAGTATCCCTGATAGATGGTTAGGTCTTGGAAATTATCCATCCTGATTAGCTCCCAGTTGTGGGCAAAAAAGTGAGACAGCCTCCAAAAAGGTGACAAAAGGGGCAGGTGGCAGGAGAGATGTTTTAGTTGAGACCCGCTCACCATCAAAAGTGGCTCCTAGCCGCAGGCTGGGAACAGGTTGCAGTAGTAGAGGGGGATGAAAATCAGGGCCGCTGAGTCTGTCCATTGCAGGAAGGCTCCACAGGATGCTGATAGCAGAATGCACAAGTAGGAAGTGGTGATGATCTTGATTTAAAAAGGTCTTCCTTCTTGTTGTCTGTCCTTGAGACCCATGTGCAGATCCCCAGGGAGCAGAGGGAAGACCTTGAGTTGAGCCCTTTAACAAGAAGGCTGAGACTTTCCACTTGTTAAAGAGGCTGGACTCAAAAGGGAAAATCTTGGATAGTATTCTCCACCTCCCTGGGGAGAGCTGAGAATTGCAACCATGAATCTCTCCTCATCACAATACCAGTGGCCAAGCTTCTGGATGCTGCAGATGCAGCATCAACTGCAGTCTGAAGAAAATGTTTTTGCCACCAACTTGCCCTCCTCTAGAAGGGAGAAAAACTTGGCTCTCTTCTCACAGGAAAGTTTGTCCTAAAAGGCCACCAGCCTAGAGTAGAGTAGTTAAAGTCATTCTTGGCTAGCAAGGCCTGGTAATTGGTGATGCAGGATCACAAGCCTACAGGGATGATCTTTCTCCCCAGGTGGGCCAGTCTTTTGGAGCCCATGTCAGATGGGGTGGTCCTTAGGTATTGAGACATATGTTCCATAGTAGCCCATACCATCAGGGAGTTGGGAGCAGAGTGGGAGAACAGGAATTCAGCTCCCTTTGCCAAAATGAAATAGCACTTTTCAGCCCTTTTAGGTATGTGGGGGTGAGGTGGGGAAAAGAGCATGCAGGATGCTGGGGGGGATGTGCCAGACAATCTCACTGGTTTCAAGATGGCCTTGTTAACTGGGAGAGCCACCTTATTTGGGCCTGAAGCTGTAGAATGTCCAACAGGTGATGGTGAGTCTTGGGTTTCCTCCAGAGATATCTGGAGACCACTAGCCAGTCTTAGTGGTAAGTCCTGTTATTGCTTATGGTTGTCGGGGTTGGGTGAGGGAATAAAATGGGGAAGAGACTGCCTTATCTGGGGAAGAAGAGGAGATTCCCATTGGAAACATCGGTACCTGTGGTTCTGGTTCAGCATCTTCCTTCTCCTCCCCCTCCTCACACACTGATGGAATTGGTTGATGGTTCAATGAGGAAGAGTGGAAAGACTCCCATGTGGGTGCTGGACATCTGGTATAGGGTTACCAACAGGGCCAGAAAGAGGGGCCAACTGTCTGAAGGGGACCCCATGACATGGGGAACCATTGGTCCCAAGGGAGGCAGTGCTTATAAGGGTAGCAACCATAAGTCCTCAATCGCCTGTCCAGGCTTGGGTCTCTGACGATGAACGAGGGACCAGCTCATCAGATCCAAATCCAAAAACTGAGCCTTCTGTAATGTCAGAGCCATCAGCACCGTAGTAATCTTGCCCAACGGTTGTAAGAAAGACAGTTTCTGGGACAACAAAGCAATACAGTCTTCTGGTATAGTAATGTCCCTCAGGAGGGCTGGGCCAGAGTAGTGGATAAATTGTGGGTGAGGGAGGAAAATATCCTCTGGTGCCATATAATTCTCTGTGCACCCCGTGTGCAGGATGTTCTGATGGTTGGCACCAAAGGAACCAGTGCACCCCCAGTCGTGGGGTGTTCAGGCAGCTCTGTCACTATCAGAGTCCAAAGCCACACTTGCGGAAGGGACTGGAGGACAACGGTCCTTGTGCTTCAGAACTGGAATCACCAATGGAACAGGAAGATTCTTCTCCCTATACACCTTACCCTCCACTCTGATTTTTTTTTTTTTGGACAGAATCAGTCCTTAGGGTCTGTGTGCAAGGGCTTGCCCAACCTCAATGGGCTCACGGTAGCGTGTCTCTTACAGACAGTCCTCAACAGTGATCTGTCCTTGTGCCCATGAGAGTGTCCCTTACTCTTATGAGAAGACCTGAAGAGTGTGTCTTGGAGTTTAGATACCGAGTGCTCCACTCCTAAGCACGAGCAGTGCCCCTCTGTGCATGTTTGATGAGGCCAATGTACAAGGGGGTCTTCCTGGGCAGGATCAGAAAGGGGCTTCATAGCCTTCTCCATTATCTCTAAGGTGAAACTCACAAGCTTTGAGTTCTTGGTGGAAACGAGTGACACATGCTGCATGTCACTAAAATGTGTATCTCATCTAAATAGTAGGGACAGAGCTGGTATTAATTCCTTCTCTGTCAATGAGTAAGGCAGGAAATACAGTTTTGAAAATGGAGAGTCTGGGCACAGTCCCTGACTATGAGGAAGGAGTCCCCAGCCTGGGGAAAACAAACTACACTAACCTAATGAACAACTATTTACAATCTTATTTACAAGTCTTCTGAAAGGATGACACTCGATTCTGACTCAGACCATGCAGATGTAATAAATAACTGGGAGGGTGTTGACCCACACTGCTTCTTGTGCTCCTGAGTTGAGAATATAAGATGATCTAATGTGCATGTGCAGGGGACAAAGGACATTGCTTGTTAAAATCTCCAGAGTCAGGAGTATGGTGTGCATGCGTACCCCACACGTGTAATGCACAGAGGGACAAAAAATTGAACTTCTCATAGCTAGCTAAAAAAAGTTCCATATCTAGTTGAAACTATAAATGTCTTAATTGAAAACTGGTATAAAAAGTTTCACTGTGCAGACAGCTTCATTGAGAAAAAATATTGTGCAATGTGAAGATATACAGGCACCCCATTAACTATCACCAATCCTGTTAACCATAGCTATGAATGGCATCAGTCAGTTATATTGAAACACACATTTTGTTCTCATCTCAGTTTCCCTTGTGGTCTTGGGTTGAGTTACCTATTACACAGTTGGTTAAACCACCACTCATCCGAAAGAACTCTCACTAGGACAATCGGTAATTAGGTTTCCAATCCACAGTGCTCAATGTTTAGAAAGAAAAATATGCCATTTCAGATAAAGTTCAGAATCTAAATCTCAACATAAGCTCATTGTTACAGATCAAATCTCAAGACACTCAAGTGACAAATTGCAACCCCGAGGTTTCCAAGTATTGAGAAATATTCTCAATCTTTTTGACTCCCTTTTTTAAAAGTTCACCAGTAAAATATTAACAAAAACATTGATGCTAATTTTATAGCCACACAGAGTTTGTGCACAACAATTTTTTTAGTGACATTTTTTCCACTTCTCTATTTAACCATCCCTTGTAGCTACCTCAACTCATCTTACTGGAAAGGACACACACCTTACTTCTAAGGCAGTGGTTCTCAACCTATTTGCCACTGTGGGCTGCATATGCAGCTCTGTTATGTGGGCCACACCCACACACTAGATATACTATCTGTATGGCCCTGAGGATGTCACGTGGGCAGTAGCTGTGTGCTGACTGGGCTACAAGCAGCCCATGGGGAGCGAGCTGAGAACCACTGTTCTAAGGCCACAATCACATCACTTCATGGTTCAAAAGCCATCTGTTGACATACCAAAGCGATCCTTGCTCTATACAGTAGAACATCAGAGTTACAAACACCTCGGGAATGGAAGTTGTTCGTAACTTTGAACAAAACTTTATAGTTCTTTCAAAAGTTTACAACTGTTGCCTAATAAAGCTTTGAAACTTTATGATGAAGAAAAATGCTGCTTTCCCTTTATTTTAGTAGTTACATTTAACACAGTACTGTACTTTTTTTTTTGTTTGTTTGTTTTTAGTCTTTGCTGCTGCCTGATTGTGTTCTTCTGGTTCCAAATGGGGTGTGTGGTTGACTGGTCAGTTCTTAACTCTGGTGTTTGTAACTGAGATTCTACTGTACAGCACCTCTCCCAGTGTCTCGAGAAGGTCCATATTCAGAGAGCAGGGATAGTGTTGCTCCCACTAGAGAATGAATCACAAGATTCCAGTGGACTTCCACGGAAGCAGGATCTGTTTGTATTTGGCTCCTAAATGTTATGTGGAATTGTTTGCCACAGAGCCACCCAACTAGCTCATCTTATTTTCTAATCTCAAAAAAGAACCCATTTTAGAATTCTCTTTTAAAGAAATTATTCCAGTTCCAGAATGCAGATTTTATAGAAGTAACTGCCTACACCTGGAGACTGTGTTGAGCATTGTCTTGGATGGGGGAGCAATGCTTTCAGGGGAAAATCATTGTCAACTTTATAGTTAGGATGGCCACTGCTATTCAGGAGTTGCTGTGAAACGCAGCCTAATTGTTATAATACACGACCAGCTTTTCTGCTTTAAACACTACTGCACCTGCTGACCTCCTTCCCAAGACCCAAGTCTACTCCCTCTGGGCAAGTCTTCACTAGGTCAAAAAGTGGGCTCTTATTTTGAATACATACGGTAAAATCCAAGTAGAGGCAAGGTAATTTGTAGTTTTCGTACCTGTCTCAAGCTGCTAACAGATTATGGGGAAGTTTAGTGTTTACCTTGACCTGCCAACAGGTATGAAAACTACCTGCTGCTTTGTCTTCACTGGGATTTTACCTCATCTTACCATACATTAGTCACACATGGTAACACCACAACCTTTTTTCTAGATCTGAGGCCTTACCTTAACAAGAGACTTTCCTAGGAAAATGATCAGGCGCAAAGCAAATCAATACATATGTATTTCAGTAAACAGATTGGAGACTTTTATCAAAGTTAAACATATTATAGCTAAGAACCTTAATACATAATATAACTGCTATTTTCCCTATGTGGATTTTGAATGCTTGCTTAAAATTCAAAGCTTCTCAATCTATACAGAAGTTTCTTCCACAAGCCACTTGTGCTAATTCGACAGGATACTTAGAGTATGTCTACACTACCCACTGGATCGGCGTGCAGCGATTGATTATCGGGGATCGATTTATCGCGTGTAGTGTAGACACGATGAAAAAGTGATCGGGGATCGATTTATCGACTGCTGAACTCCAACAGTGCAAGAGGCAGAAGCAAAGTTGACGGGGGAGCCGCAGCCGTCGATCCAGCGCCATGATGACGCGAAGTAAGTAATTTGAATTTGATCTAAGATACATAAGCTTCAGCCATGCTATTCTCGTAGGTGAAGTTGTGTATCTTAGATCGATCCCCCCTCCCAGAGTAGACCAGGCCTGAGGCACATGCAAAGTTTAAGCGTATGAGTAGTCCTAATCACTTATCTGGCTTGAGGGTTACTTCCAAACAAACTTCCACCACCACCTCATACAGTGCTCCAGAGGGCTCCCAGTCCCTTTCTGACCAGAGGAACAAGACCAGATTCGGTATTTGTACTTCAGACTCCTGCAGTATATCCATCCCTTTTGGTCACTGAGAAACTAGGTGTATGGTGTTTTCCACTAAGGAATCTTCGAGACAGCTATCTAGGATAAGATTCCCCCTACCAATGCATTATTGCTCACTGCTGAAGAGAAGAATAATATCAGAAAATTCCTCGTGAAAAAGAAATATCTGTTCAAAATACAAATTTAAGAGTGCAATGTGTTTAGCTTGATATACAGTAAGCATACCCCGGAACACACCTCACTTCCCTTCTCTATATTGTCCTTTGGGTTCTCTAGAAGCTCACACTTAAATACCCAAGGAACTAAACATGTTTGAATGGGCTCAAGCATGGGGAGCAGAGTAGAGTTATCCTCTCAGGACATCAGAGCCCCTCTCAGCATTACCATTTCAGTATAATAATAAAAATCATCTTCAATTTGGAATTCAACAATGGTTGCTTTTCATCATATCCTATCCAAAGTTGGCAAAAGCACTTTGCACATCAGATACGGGACAACACAAGTCCTTCAAAGTGAGTGAGAATTCAGCCTCTGGAATACAAACACTTCAGAGATACAGTATTTTTACATTGCCTACTTAGTTCAACAGCAAAGTGTGCAGCAGAATGGCAGATACTTTCACTGTTTTCTTACCTCTCTTGAAAAAGCAGAAGTCTGAGTCCTAAAAAGAAATCCTCAAATACTCACCATTGCTAACCATGCGTCTAGCTACTTCCCAGAGGACTAGTCCAAAAGCCCAGATGTCAACCCTTTTATAAGAGTCAAAGCAGTCCACTTGAATGGTTTCATCTAAGACTTCAGGCGCCATGTAGCGCTTGGTACCCACACGGGGGTTGTTCCCCACATCCAACTGATTAGTGCTTTGGGAATGCATAACTGCAAGACCTGAAACAAAGAAAGCAGAGTTGCATTTTTAAAACTCTACTAGCACATGCAGTTAGAGACTTGAACTACATATAAAAGTTGGTTCACACTCCAAGGACACAGAGGTTGCTTGAAAACAAGCAATAGACAGGGTTCAAGTGTCCAAAGAGCAGCTGTGTCAGCTCCACACTAGCTACCAAATATCAAACAGCCAGTCTGGCCACAGACTTAGACCAACTATCTCTTACAAGATTACTATTAAACATGTGTATTGCACTGTTATAAAATTTTATCATTCCAGGGATTAAGTGTTTGGCTGCCACTGGATGTCACCATTACTCTCTACACGTATAACCAGAAGGCCAGGAATCTTATTTAAAAAGAAAACAATCCTACCCTGAGTCCAAATGTATTTATGGAACTTTTGGGTAGGCGGACATGTACAAACTGTGAGGGAAAGAACTTTTTTTTTTTGCAGAGAAGAAACGATACTGCATGACCAATATGTAGACTGGAGTAAAAAATAAAGCTGAAAAACAGCAACACAGATGTAGGTCAGAAAGTAAACATCCTTAAAGGGGCCTGAGATGAGTCAACCAAAACCACTCACCTTGGTTTATGCTGATCTCCAAACATTTAAGTAACATTTAATTAAAGAACATTATGTGAAAGACTAAATTATAGTAAATTTGGAAACACACAAAGAACCTATTTTACCATGGTAAACAGGCAGTCACTCCCAAAGTAAACGGCGACAGGTGTAGGACAGCACTAAGCAACAAAACAGAAGACAGACTCTTCCTGATTCCCTTACCAAATTCTGCAAGAGCAACATCTACTACTAAAATTTAACACAGGCTTATTTAAGACAACCTGATAACACTAACTGCAGACCTATGGAAGATTAAGACACAGGATTACTATATTCCTAAATATTCCTTCAAAACACAATCTCTTTTCCACAGTAACAAGGATTTGAAAACATATTTTTCTGCTGTTTAAGTGCACTTCAAATCAATTTGGAATTGCTACAAGAACTTGCACAGAACTAGAAATCTGCTAACCCCTTCATTGCTAAGGAAGATAATATACTAAGTCTGCTCATCAGCTAAAGCCATCTCCAGTCCTTAATAAGTACACATTCCCCCTTTCAGATAGGGAAAGTAAATTTTACAGAGCAGTTTTCCTGGCAAACTTTGAACACATCAGTACTTTGGGGGAATTTGCTGATATGATCAGAACACTATTCAAATTGGATGAAAGATTCAGCAGAATGACAGGTCAAGGGCTTCATGAGATTCAAGTTAGTGTTTTTCTACACTACAAAATGAGAAAGTGTTGCAACCAGATCCTCAATATGATGGTGTCTGTATGTAGGTGGTATTTAGAGACCAGATGTTTCACTGTTTTCAGCTTACTTGCCTTCCACTTCAAGAAGCCTAGCTGAAAATTTGAGTTCGGGAACCCAAGCACTATGCAGGGTATCAACTACTGCAGACTACTGATTTTGACAGGAAACATTTAAGGGAGAGAGAGGAAGAGTTGGAACTGATGCAGCTTCTTGGTTTTTGTCAAGAGAAGAAAAAAAAGTCTTATTTTACATCACTATTGGGATCATTAATGGCTTCCACACAGATATTCCATTCTAAACATTGAGGAGGTTATAAAATTACCACTCAAGCAATTTTATTAGAACTTTTACATCTTCTCTAGGAAGGTAAGTACTTGTTTCAGAACAGTGACATTTACTGCACTATTTTGTGTCCCGTACTATATGTAAGTCTCTGTTCTCTTCTACAACGCTATTGCAATGATTCATTGCGTATATGGATTGCTTTTATAGTTCTCCCAAACAACAATTTTCCTAAATCCAGTAACTCGAATACAGACAGACATTCATTAAAGTGAAGCCACCACATATACTTGGGTTTCTTTATTAGAAAGGTATATCTATACAGAAAGCATGAGGCTTTTTGTCACAATTGTAACAAACACAAAAAAACACTCTGCAAGCTAGGTAATTCACTGAATGTTTTGGAACTAGGTAAAGTTTTGATTTCAAAGGACTTTCCTTCCTAAACTTCTAGTTCATGTCCAGCCTAGATTAGTAGCAACTGAAACTTATTACCATCGAATTGCCATTTGGCAATAAATTTATTAGTTCTCCATCCAGATCTTAAGAGGACAGGTGTAACCAGCACACCTGAAGATGCTTTCATCAGAGAAGAATAGGGCTAAACAACAATGAAGAAGTGATCACGCCAGTAACACCAATGTAGGGAAGACTGCACAGACATCGTCTGTGCTACAACTGTTCTATAAACAGAGCTGCTCAGCTTTGAAAGAGTTTTCAGAGTTTTTCATTCACCGCTGAAAAAATGAGAGAGTGTATATACACACACAATTTTTACTCTTGGAGAAACAATCTGCAACTGCGGCATGCAGAAAAATGTCCACCCCACTCTATCCCACCAAATCCCTTTGCTTTCTTGCAGAAAATGGTTTCTATGGGGAAGCAAAGAGAAACTGCACCAATACTCACTCACCCCTCCCCAGCAGCTCAGACTGTTCAGGCAGCAGAGGAGAGAGGGAGGAGGAGGAGGAGGAGGGGGAGGACCAGGACAACAATGGAGACAGAGTTTCTCCTCCCCTTCCCCCACACAGAACAGCTGGGGCTGGGTCAGATTGAGCCCCAGAAAACCTTCCCTGGCTGAAGGAAGCACTGCACCATGGGGGGGTGGGGGTGGGGTCGGAGAGAAAGGTGTTTCGGATGCATGGGGATTGGGTGGACAGGGGGAGCAGCTCCCTATACAGTGATACCCCCCGCCCCAGCCCCTCTGTATCAGGAGTGCCCTGAACTCAGAACCCCTCCACTGAGCCCCCAAACCACCATCCTGCTGAGCTTCACCCCTAGATCAGAAGCCCCCCATACCCAGACCTCCACCACATGAGCCCCAACCAGCTGCACCTTGACCCCCCACCCCACCAAGCCCCACTCCCCCTCCAATGAGCCCTAACCACCTTCACCATGCCTCTCCTTCCAGGGTCCCATTCCCCTCTGCACCCAGAACCCCGCACCAATTCCCTGTGCACCCTCACCCACACCCCCCCAAGCTGCTCACACTCAGATTTCATCACACAGAACCCTGGTACTCTTGAGGGAATTATGCGTCCACACACACACACGCACACAAAATCTGCAAAGTTCTACACATTTTAATTGTCAAAACAATATAGTCACACCATTTTCAATTATTTCGGTAATCAGCAAATAATTGAAAACGGTGTGATTATATTGTGTTGTTTTGACAATTAAAATTGCAGAATTTTAAAATATTAGGAGCAGAATATTTAGTTTTTTGGGGCAGAATTCCCTCAGGAGCAATTTTTTCTTTTAGTTTATACAATTAAGGAATTTCTTAACTGGATGCACTGGTAGATCCAGAGCAGTGACTTGGATGGGAATACAATGCATAACCACCTGGTTCTTAACTGCACCTCTCTAATCATCATAAGCTACACTTCACTACAGGCAGGGTGAAGAGATAGCTCAGTGGTTTGAGCATTGGCTTGCTAAACCCAGGGTGGTTGTGAGTTCAATCCTTGAGGGGGGCATTTAGGGATCTGGGGAAAAACTCTGTCAGGGGATTGGTCCTGCTTTGAACAAGGGGGTGGACTAGATGACCTCCTGAGGTGCCTTCCGACCCTGGTATTCTATAAAAAAATAAAAAAACAGACCAGAAGAGAATGAAGACAGGCCAACCATGCACAGAGGGACTCAATACATCCTGAAGAGGAACAACAATTTTGGTTAATCCTCATTAGAGATAATGAAGTAAGAGGAGTACTCCATAAATAGGTGGCCAACATTTTCATATACAAAAAGGCCATTTATTTTCCCCACTGTCAAAAATCAGAACAGCAGCAAATACTTCTGCTCCTATCTGTTTAACATACAGCCCTCCACTATACTAATGAGGTCTCATTTCACTTCTATGGTGCTGACTCAATAGTAAAATAAATGCTGCCCCCTTCTGGTGATGATTAAGTATTATCTTAAAAATGAACTCTACAAAGCAGAATTTAAAGATGTGTATTACTTATTCCACTAAATAAAATATCCTTTTCCTGTTTCATATTCCCTCTGTGGATTCCAAGGAGCTGTCCTCTCAGCAGAGATACAGCCAGGTTGTTACTTATTATGGAAGCACTTGCATTTATGCTGAACACTATTTGCATGTGATAAAGTCAGATCTCAATGTGTGTCAGAGACCCAATGAAGTTAAATAAGAATTACGCACAAAGAAAATCTCAGAATCAAGTCACACAATGTCTTAAAATCCAGCCAATTATTCCCTTACATTCAACATGCCTTAAGACGACCAGTCTGTCCCTTTTTTCTTCCCTTCGCACAGGTAACAAGCATCACGCCATAATGCCTTGTACATTAACCAGTCATGTTGCATTAATCATCCCTCTGCACACCCTCCCGGCCTAGAAATTGCTATTTAATTTAAAAAAAAAAACATACATACAGTAACTCAATAAAAGCTTGGTTCTATGCTCACTATCAGTGGCAAAAGTCCCACTGACTTCAGGAATGCTGGATCAGGCCTATAGGTGTCAGGGAGTTTAAATGTTATATTTTGTACAATAAGTTTTACAGGCAAAAAATTTAGTAGGATTTTAAGATTTAAGTAAAAGCATTTGGAACAATAAGTACATCATCATTTTTAGTAAGAGCCCAGTTCAACCCAACTCCCATTGACTCCAAATCAGAGTCAGATCAAGCCCTAAATTGCCCACCTTCCCTTTTGAAATGGAAGAATGGGGAAAAAAATAAAATTTAGAGGGCAAAAAACGTTAATTAGATCCTAAATACTATCCATAAAGCCTCTGAAATGCTATAGACTAGACATTATTAATGAAACTGAAGAGTTATTTATTGATGAAGCCCAGTCTGAGAATGATCCAAAATGTAACATCTGCTTCTGAAATCAGAAGTGGTACTAAGTTTATTCAGCTGGATAGTACTTGATAAGTGCCCCCTAGTGGCTGCCCTAACTTCCAGAAAGGGAAAAATAACTCAAAGCACCTTAAAATGTATCTACTATATTTGGTTAGTTATGGAACATGCAGTTTGTGTTGATTGTTAACTGAAACTCACCTAAATCTGCTATACAGCACTGCCCATTTTTTTTAACAAGGATATTTTTGCTCTTCAAGTCCCGGTGGGAAATGGCAGGCTTCCCCTGAGTCCCAAATATCTCTATGTGCAAGTGTGCAAGGCCACTGGCTATGGACAAGACTATTCGTAGGCAGCTGACAGTGTCTAGCGTAGTAAGTTGTAGATAGTCATACAGAGATCCCATTTCATGATAGTGTGTAATTAACCACAACTGGGTGCTGGAGTTTCTAGAAGTCATATCTGATGCAATAAAACCTGAGATGAGAAAAGCAAAAAGACAACAAAATTAGATTACACAGATTTCAAGTTTACATCAAGAGGTAAAATGTCACCAACAACATATAATTTAAAACTGAACTGAAATGTAGTCATTACTTGTGAAAGGCCACTGTAGAGATGATAAATACTAAGGTGAGAGAGCAATCTTAAAAAGATATTCATAAAATGCAACTCAAATTTATTCACAAAAATGCATGAGACCTTCATTTGAATGACTACAACAAGATAAAATTGCAAGTTTTAGTCAAAATCAAACAAGCTTTTTAACAACTAATATCCACAGGTCAAATTTCATTTTAAACAATTTCCTTTCTTTGGAATGTTGGCTAATTAAGCAAATCAGTTTTAAATAGGAATTAAACTAAGTGTTTTCAGTTTTTATTTCCAATAATTAAAATAAAGTAACTCAATATTTGCCTTCAACTGTAATCAAAGCCAAGTCATTATACAGTGTTTAGATTGCCAAAACTAATTAAGTGAATACCCATAGCTCTAGCTACCTTGAACTCAATTAAAATATAAATATACAATACATATTCACCCCCACCAATCAGTCTGACCAGAAATGCAGTCATAATCGAAGAAACCAACTGATACCACATTTCACTTCAAAGCCCCATCGTTCACTCTAGACCCTAAACCTTCCCCAAATGCCTGCGAGAACAGGCAAACCCTGCAAAGTGCATTTGAGGTCAAATGATTTGATCTATTTTGGGTCACAGAGTGAGAAATGAAACCAAAATTGAGTGGCCTGCCAGCAACTTCCCCCACTTAAAGGGAGCTCCAGTTTGAGCATGATTGCAACTCTAACAGAGTGGCATTGGGAGAGAAGCAATCCCTCAAACAGGCAGGTCTGAGGCCATTTAAATCTTTATTGGTCAAAAAACACCACATTTTACTTGAGGCCAACAAGCAGCCAGAGCAGATCACAGAAAATGTGTGTGCCAGTGAGCTACTGTGCTTAGTAAGCAAGCAGCCTTATTCCGACCAGTGTAACTGTCGGATTTAAGACGAAGCTCCATGCAGAGTGGTGCAATAGCCTAATTGGAATGATAAAGGCATTGACAGGAGTGAAGTCCATATCCAAAAAGAAGAGACCACACGCCTTTCTGGCCAAGAGTATATGAAAAAAAGGGGCAACGGGGAGGCAGAGAGTAACAACAGCTACTTGATAATCCGTGCCCAACTGTTGGTCTAACCAGATCTCCAGATTATGAGCACATAGTAGCCAGGGAGTACACCCTCAAAAATCAAGATATTTCCTTCAAGCTACCATCACCATCTTGGCTTCGGTCTCTTCTGGGCTAAGCAACAAACAGCTTGCTCTACAGTTGCTGGAAATGCCACTTCGGAATTGCTGAAGCAAAACAAATTAGAAGAAGATGCACCCTGAGGCTGCATCAAACTGCTCTAGGCACCAAACCCAAGATGCTCCATCCACAAGATTAGTGGACAAAAGTTGGCCAATTGCCTAGAGGAATTTAGCAAGACCTAGTCAAGCATCTTTAGTCAGATGATCACTTCCTCCCCCCCCCGACCAAATGCTGGACAACTCAGGCCTTGGCTACATTTGCAAGTTGCAACGCTGGTGATGGGGTTACAGAGCTGCAACTCACTCGCTGTCCACACTTACAAAGCCCAGCCAGCGCTGCAACTCCCTGGCTGCAGTGCTGGCTGTACTCCTGCTCAGCTTCGGGTGTGGCGAATCCAGCGCTGGTGATGTAGCGCTGCTCATCAGGTGTGGACACTAACCAGCGCTGTAATTGGCCTCCAGGGTATTAGAAGGTATCCCAGCATACCCTTTCAGCCTCTCTGGTCATCATTTCGCACTCCACTACCCTGGGCTCAGGTGACCCGCCCTTTAAATGCCCGGGGAATTTTAAAAATCCCCTTCCTGTTTGCTCAGCCAGGCGTGGAGTGCAATCAATCAAAATCAATCACTGACCATGCCTCCGCGCCCCAAACGAGCCCCAGCATGGACCAATGCCGAGCTGCAGGACCTCATCAGTGTTTGGGGTGAGGAAGCTGTGCAGTCACAGCTGCGCTCCATTTCGATTTGCTTGCTGTCTTGATTGCGGGTTTGTTCGGTTGGTGTGTTTGTGTGGATGAGCTGTGTCGAGGGTCTACAGCTGCCGCTCCAGCCATAAAATCTGATGAAAGCCTACGCCGATACAAATCCATGCAGCATATGCGGCCATGCACTGGGGACACTGTTGCAGTTGCAGGTTAAGTAAGTAGGAAGCTGCGGGGCCTCATGCATTCAAAGCACGTGAGAGGAAACCTGCGCCCAGGTGCTGCCCCCGACTTACCTGCCTTTTACAATGAGGCTGGATGCGAACTTGGGTGACCCATGGCCAATCGAGGATACGGATGGACACTGCAGAGCCAGCGAGAGGGGTAGAGAAGAACCGAGAGAGATCAGTGGAGACACCGCCGGGTGAGTCCAGGAGCATGCAGCAGGAGCTCTTCAGCGACAGCAGCCAGGGAAGAAGCTACCATTGCAGCCGCTGGAACTTGTGATGAAGAGAAACCAGAGCGGAGACTGTCCTGTAAGAGTTTTATTGATAAGATGGAAAGGTTTTGAGGAGGGGGGTGGTATGGGCTGGCTGGCAAGCATCCTAGTCCAATGTTGGGAATAGCCCACTGAGGTTGGGTCTATCACGTCGTGGTAATCGCCCTCTGAATTCTCGCCAAAGATTTCAGCCAGGACGGTGGCAAGCGCTTGCCGTAAAGTTATAGGAGAAGCCACTGTGTCCTTTGCCCAGTTCAGGGGGCGTAACGCGGTCTGCCACGCCATTGTGCGACGTGTGGGGGAAAAACCAGTTTGCTGCACACAGGGCTAACTGTGCAAGGGACACAGCGGAAGGCATCAAGCTGGTAGAAGACCCTCCCGTCTCTGCCCAGGTGCACGGGGAGCGAGTGACAATTATCTGGAGAAATAAATGCCTGTGGAAATGCAGGGGATACAGATCAGGCAGTTCCCCCAGCTTGTTCTTTGCGTTCCCCAAGTGCAACAGAGAACCCCCAGTGAAATTGTCCCCCCCCTGAAAAAAGTTGCCAAAACGGCAGCCGCTCCGCCCTTTCCAGGTGAGCCGCGAATGCAAGATGGCTCCCGAGGTAAACTCGTGTGGCAGAGGTGGGGTGTAGGTCAGTCAGTCTCCTCCGCTAGCTGGCTGACCTTGCTTCCCCAATGCACAGAAACCCATGAGCCCTGAGTGTATCTCACTGCAGTTCTTGATGCTTGCTGTGGCCTACTGGATGCTGCTCGCTATGTGTAATATGAGTGCTACAAATAGTTCTACAAAACCCCTGAGTGTGATTATAACCAATGGAGCCTCGAGGAAGGTTTCTTCTCTCTCTTTTTTTTTTTTTAATAAGGTCCTTGAATCCGACTGCATTTTTCACGGACTTCTGAGAAGCTGCAGGTTATGGCGGAGCCAAGGGAAAAGTAAGAGGAGCTACTGAAAGCAGTTATGACATCTGTATCCAGAGATGATAAGAGGCGCAGGAATGGAGGAACAGAGCTATGGAAAAAGAATGGTGCTACAACAAATGGAATTGGTGTCAAGAGACGCATCAAACTGGCTGATAAAGGTCCTGGAGCCAAAAGGACTGCAGTGAATCAATGGGTAGCCTGCAGGCAGAGCACACCGTGCTTTCTTCCCCCATCCCAAAGCTCTTCTCCATTGTCCCCACTGTCCTCAAACCCCTTCTCCATGCATCCTGGTTCACCACAACCAGGCCTCCAACACCTGTACGTTCACCTACCAGCCTACAACTAGACCCTTACCCTATGCACTCAATCCCCCGATTCACATGCATCATGTAATCCTGAAGTGCAGCAGGGCATTGCATCTACATCCAGCGGCACATAGTCAAACCTCTGACGTTACTGGCCTCATCACCCTACCGCCCTGCCCCGTTTTAGGTACTGTATTTTAATAAAGATTTCTGTCTTTTAAAACAATTACTACAGAAAGTGAAACATACTGTAACCACAAGGAAAAAGCAGCACTGCAAATCTTTAACCACTGCACATCACTCTGTGCAAGGCACCAGAACATTACTGGTGCTTTCAGCCGCGTCAAGATTGCTCCTGTAAGCATCCCAATCCTTGAGCCCTGTGGCTGGGCCTCTCTATTAGCCCTGCTCTCTGGCTTGCAAATTCAGCCTCCAGGCGCTAACTCAGAGTCCATTCGTCCCTCGAAGTTTCACCCTTCCCTTCACAAAATTATTGGAGGTAAAGCACTGATATAACCGCAGATGCGCTTCCCCCAAGTCTAGCTTCCCGTACAAGACACCCCAGCGCGCTTTTAACGGCCAAAAGCGCACCCACAGTCATTCTGCACCCACAGCCTGTAGTTTAAACCGGTTCCTTGCTGCCTGCTCAAGCTTCCCTGGATATGATTTGCATAACAAGACATTACTGGTAAGCGGGTCTCCAAGATCACAATTGGCATTTCGACATCAACTACTGTGATGCTTCTGGTCTGAAAAAAGTCCCCAGCCTGCAGCTTTCTGAACAGGCCACTGGTTCCGAAAGTGACGTGCATACAGTGCCGACCTTTCCAGACCACTCATTAGATGTAAGTGAAACGCCCACGGTGATCCAGCAAAGCGCTAGAACCATAGAGAATACCCCTCCGTTAATGTACTGGATCTCCTGGTGGTGGGCCAGAATAGAATATCGTCCCATCTATGCGCCCTCCACAGTTAGTGAACCCATTGTGCAAAGGCATCCAGAATGTCCGGCACAATTCCCAGAGTTCAGCGCTTTCTCTTAGCAGGATCGATTAATGCGCCCTGCAAAATGCATCACAACTGATGTCCACACTGGATCGACTTTCCACTCCAAAGATGGTTCGCGATCTATGACTGATCAGGTAGCCGTGTCTGAGTCCAGCTTCGCAGACTCAATAGCCACCCGGCTTCTCCACGGACAGAGCGTCTCAGTCGTCGTCATGTTCCTTGCGCCGCAGTGGTTGGGGTGAGCTCAGCACACAGTCATGAAAGCGGCTTTTTCATCCGAAGGGTGCAGCCACTGCTCGTTCATCCCATACTTGCAGGACAATGTGATCCCACCACTCAGCTTGTTTCCCCGAGCCCAAAGGTGGCGTGCCCCACTGCTGCTGAGCACATTCCCAGTTACTGCCCAAGAAGCAATTTAGGGTCAGGAGGTCAGCCGAACTATTTCATCGTCGACTCCTCACTGCACTTTGGCGCGAAGAAGTAGCCAATGCCAAACATGATGTTTGGCAATAGCATCAGCACAGTCCTCAGGCACGCGGGCGCCATTTCGGTCAGAATCACGCGACAGACCACAATGCACCAGACGGGCTGCAAATGAAGCAATGCACTACGGGCGTGGACAGAAGCGAATGACCCGCACCCGTCCGTCCCCTGCCCACAACCCACAGTGCCAAATGGTCGAGGTGCGCCTGTGGGATAGCTGCTCCACAATGCACCACTCCCAAGCAGCGCTTGCAACTGCTGCAATGTGGCCACACTGCAGCGCTGGTCCTGACACAGCTGTACGACCACGAGCTGTAACTCCCAGCAGCTGCACGATGTCCGAGTTACCAAGCCCTCATTATTATACAAGGTACCTCAGAGTAGAGCAAGATGTAAAGACAGCTATTGATATGTATGCGTAGGATGCTTGATCTTTTTCTATGAAGCAGATGGAGGAACAATTTTTTTTTGTAACAGAGAACCAAGACACGGCCCCCCCCGCCGAGGTGTCCTAGACAAAATCAAATCCAAATCCAGAGGCAAAAAGAGAGCAGCTCCTCTTGTTAGTTTGACAATGAAGTTAGTCCCAAAATAGAAAGCCCACAGGAAATTAAACCACGGCACCTGCAAACAGCAAATGCACTTGTCAGCCCCTCCCACACACCGTTTTTCCTTTAAAATTCTGTTTCTTTGGAATGACATTTTGACCCTTTGTGCCTGAAAAAAAAAGTCCAAGGAACTTAATCGAGCAGAAAGTTCACAAGTAATCGAGATAGAGATCTACAATTTACTGAGTCAATACAGCAGAACAATGGGAAAGGGTAATATTTCAGGCCAACTCAGGTATGACTTCTCGAGAGAATGTTCAAGAATTCACATTTCTGGAGCCAAAATATATTTTGGGAACGAGCAGAGGAAAACTGATTCAGGAAACTGACAACAGTTGGCAGGCTTGATCCATGGAAGCCAGAGTGGGAGGCATTCTCTAACAGAAAGAAACAAGGAAAAAGCCTTCATAAAGATAAATTAAGAAAGTGAGACATTATGGTAAGGTAAAGGTCACTAAGCAAGTAAACAGACTGCTGCTTTTATTTTTCAGTAATGATACACCAGTGAAAAGCGAGAGCCGTCTCACGACGGATAATATCGTCGAATGAGCTAAAATCGGTTTAGTAGAACTGATATATAAATCAGTTTTATGCGGCCACCACACACCGTAATCGCGTGGCGCGCGATGTGTCGGAGTGGCATAACGTCGGATGTTCTGAATGCGTTGCAGTGTAGGTAGCTCTTCCGTAGCTATCCATTATTCCCACAGTCTCCCCGCCCCTTGCGAATCTGGTTGAATCATTATTGTCGCGAGTGGTTCTGGTAAAGGTATTCATCAGTCATTCCTTCCTTCCGGAAAACATCAGTGACATTCCTTGTTCGTGCCGTTTTCCCTGGTTATTGCCCTAGCCAGGACGCCATAGCTAACAGAACCAGAGCCCGGCTTCAGTCTTTTTTTTCCGGCACCCGTAGTGATAACTGGATGCCGCGAAGAGAGACGTATTACTCCAGCCTAGCACAGTCAGCATTCACTTGTGCAATGATAGCAGAAGTGGTTACAGGCGTCGTACCGTGTCTACGCCGACTAAACTGGGCAATGAATGACGGTTTATTCTTCTCCCGCCTCTGTATGGCCACTTTGCATCATGAGTGCCCCTGCCTGATAATCTGGCCGGCGGTGCAACGCAAAGGCAAAATTGGGATTGCTCCCCAGTCAGATCCCTCCCTTGATTGGTTCTAGAAAATAGATCGATCTGCCTAGAATAGGGGGCAAGTGTATTAGAAATCCTGAGGTGCATCAGAGAGCACAGCTGTGCTCGTTCAGTATGCACAGGGGGTGCCCCGTGCCAACAACCCCACCCGTGCGTTCCTTTCTCCCCCAACCTTCCTGGGCTACCATGGCAGTTGTCCTGCACATTGTGGCCGTCGATGAAGTAATTAAGAATGCAGGATAAGAAACATTATATGACAGTAAAATGGGGAGCGCGAGCCTCGCCGGTCGTGAATGATAAGTCAAAGACAGGACAATTTAAGCGGGGTGAGTGGGGGAGGAGGAGCACCGCGCATACTGCTGCTATGGGCAAGTCCAGAATCTTTTCTTTACACAGGATAAGGGAGGGGGCTGATTGAAGCTCAGCCCCCAGTTGCTGATGAGGAAGACGGTTACCAGCCCCATTCTGTTAGACCATCTACTGGGAATAACTGGGAAGTCATTCCCATTTTTACCCAGGCGCCGCCGGCCCAGCCTCACCTAGCAATGGCAGCCTAGGAGGCACCTTCACGGGGCTCGGTGATGCGACCGACATGGATATCAGTCCATATGGGTGCACCGGGTGTCTACCACTGGGGGAGGGAGAGGAGCCAGGATGACTGACTCTTCACTGCTTCCAGCATCAACGTCTAGCCAGAGGCATTCATGTACACAGTTAGAGGCGGTGACACTGGAAAGAAGTCAAGAACTGATTTCTTTCGCATTTTCTTTCAACGTGGGGGGGTGGGGAGAAACTGAGGACTAGTTCCCTGAACCACGCCAGACACTGCTGTTTGACCCTACCAGGCATTGGGGAGCTGCAAGCCAAGAATGAAAATATACTTTTCAAGAGACTGCTGTGGACTGTTGGGAAATAGCTGGAGTCCTCAGTACCTCCCTCCTCTCCCTCCATGAGCATCCAGTTTGATTATTTGCTTTCCGTACACGTTGTCATGCCAGCGCTATGTAGCCTGGAGATTTTTTTCAGGAACGCTTTGGCATGGCGTTCTTCTGTAACGGAGCGTCCTGTATACAACAGATTGGGTCCCCCCATAAAGGCGGATCAGTATCCAGTATCTCACCTGTACAAGTCCATGCTGAGAGCTTCGTTTTTGGATTTGGGACTGCATCGACCAACCCCGTGCTGAACTCAAGAGCTACCACAGACTGGGCAAATCAGGAAATGTAATTCAATAAGTTCGCGGGGGCTTTTTCCTGTTTCCCTGCTCCGCTGCATCCGAGTTCAGATTGCTGTCCAGAGCGGTCCAGTGTGTACTGTTGTGGATACCACCTGCGAGACCAATAACGGTCGAGATTTCCGTCCACCACAACCGTAATCCCGAGTATGTTTAAATATCAAATTTATCAAATTTAGTGCTACTCCTCTCGTCGGGGAGGAGTACAGAAATCGATTTAAAGAGCCCTTTATATCGATATAAAGGGCGTTGTAGTGTGGATGGGTACAGCGTTAAATCGATTTAATGCTCTTTAAATCCATTTAAACACGTAGTGTAGACCAGGCCAGAGACTGCGAAAGAAAGAGTACTACCTAAACTTACAAACTGCAACTGTGGTTCAATAGATGCAAGTGTGACAAAATTAGAGAAGAAAACACATTTTCTTAGGCTTTTGGCTCTAAACAGAGTGTTGCAACAGGTACAATTTACAGAGAGAAAGTGATACAGGGTCTCAGTATTCAATATGTTTATATGGAGGAAAAATGGGCTACTTCATAAAGGACAACTCTAAAGTCTGACTTTAAAGCAGATTTATTAAGTTGATACAACATAACATCTCTACAAAAAAAGTTAAAAGCATGAAAGGAAAATTAACAACCCAGAGGTCAGAAGCTGCTTCACAGCAATGAACATAAGGATATGGAACATCTGATTTTGGTTCAAGCTCTGACGCACAAAGACAGGAGTTTCTCAAATACACATGAGGAGAGAAGATAGTAGCAATAGCAGGAAAATCAGCAAGGCAATGGAAGTGAAGCTGATTGTCAGGCCATGGCAAGTAGCCTGTTTGCATCCATAATCCTAAAACCAGTGAAATTTTAGCATGTTTTAAGGTGCAAATGTAGTAACATTTTATTTAAGTGAGCAAGGAGAGGAGGAACCAACCTGTCCTGTTCACAATCATCTTCATTAGTCTGGTACATTGAGCTCACAGTACCAGGATATAACCAGACCAGCTCATGATCTCCTCCTCCCTGCATTAGTGCAAGCTCTTGAAACATCTTGTGTTGCTGACACCAGAGTTTGTAGGCTTAGTAAATGTTGATTTCAAATTCCATTTACACCAAGTTATTTAAGAACTGGTAGATCCTGATGACCTCACCCCTACACAAACATACTTTACCCAGACACCACAAAAATATTTCCTAACATTTGGTTGTACATCTTCATAACAACATCCTTTTTGCCTTATACAGGCAACTCATTTCGGAGTCCTCCATGAAGTCTAAAGGAATACTTATACTCAAATCTAACAAGCATCTAACAAGTATGCAACAGTAAGAACAAACTTTGAGAGTTTTTCCCCCCTCTTTCTTCCTACCCCATTACACCTATGTAGATTAAAATGACATTGGGCCTGGATCCAATAAAACGACACTGGGCCTGGATCCAATGCAAGTGACTTGGACAGCTGTCACACAACTCTCAAAATTGTCTGGTTCTCCCCTTTGGTCACACTCCAGTGTGACCTGACAGGCTACTACAGACCCAGGCTGCACACCTCCTTTCTTTTTCCTGCTAGCAATCAGCTGACAGCCACATTGCAGGCTTCGCACTAGCTTGTTTTTTCATTAAGGCAATGACTCTTGCTTTGAGGACCTCTCTGATCAGGGGCTTTTGATTCCAAGGATTGACCTCTAAATCCTTCCCTTATTCCTATAAATTGTCTCCCCCCTCCCTTTTCCCAAAAACACGTACCAAAGCCTGGACACTGAGGGGCATTTAGAAAACTGAAGAGCATGCAACATTACAGTTCAAACTTAACTCAGTTTCCTCATGTCCCTGCTTCAGTATAATGGGTGCAATTGTTCTACTTACCTAAAATATTTTCATGCCGCAGTAACACAGTGTTGTACAATTCAGTTTCCCTGAACCAGGATTTTTCATCTCGTGAAGAAAAGATCTTCACTGCAACGTTTTCTCCTTGCCACTGACCCCTCCAGACCTCTCCATATCGGCCTTTTCCTGACAAAAAGCAAACAGGGAATTTTGACCAACATTCTTCATTAGTGTCAATGAATTATAAGTTAGCATAAATAGATCAAGACAATCCAGTCTAAATAAAAACAAATTTTGAAAGGTGACAAGCTGCACTGCCTGCAGCTCCTTGCCCTCTCTGAAATGCTAAAGATAAACACACACACCCCAATCTACAACTAGGACGCCTACGCTCTTCAGCAATACAAATAAATAAATTGCTGCTGAGGGCTGGGCCCACTTCTACCATGTGCAGTAACGGGAACAGGCATATATCTATTGCGATGCACAAAACAAAAAGCCAATTGAGAGTCACACATTGTATTGGCTACATCGTGGCAATACCACCTTGACCACTTTACTTGTACGCCCTTCCCTATATCCTTCAGCAATCAGTCTGGTCTTTAGATTGTGACCTCTTGGGGGTGAGGACCATGTCTTCTTTCATGTTTGTACAGCATCTAGATTACTGTGGATGCTACCGGGAACAATTGTGATCACCACCAGTAATGAAAGCGTCATTACAGCTTAAGCTAGAACATTGGCTACAGTGCAGCAAAATTATGGCAAGCTCTAGGTCTTGTGGTCAGCAGGGTACACAATCCAGACAATCTGCAAACTCTGAAAATAGAGCATGCAGTGCACACATGCTGGTGAGACTGGGTTCTTTAGACTTTACTTTGCTTACAGCATTAGCCCTGCAAAAAACAAATGATATGCCATGGACATAAATATAAATCTTCAACAGGTCAGTTAAATGGACAAAACAGAACTTCAAAAACAAAAAAAACCCCAAACTATTCAAAGATATGATAACCTATCCTATTTTAGGATTTGAGTGTGCTGCAAACACTAGGTGGTTGCACACTTTTTTCCTTTTGGATACCAAGTGCATGCACATATCAGGAGCTCCTACCATTTCTCTATTCCCCCACATGCTCCCTGTGTGCCACCCTCCCTTCCCCTCTATTTCAGGGACTCCCAGCAACTCCCACCCATTTGCTTATGCCTTGGTCTCTGTGTCCCCCACCTATTGTTCCCATTCTCCGCCCTCCAACAGGACATGGGATGTGCCCCCCATATTCCCCTCCCAATCCCTTCCCTGGGCGCCCACTTTGCTGTCCCATCTCCATCATTTCTACCTCTGTGTCCCAGCCTCCCCACCAAATCTC
Source organism: Chelonoidis abingdonii (assembly GCF_003597395.2). NCBI lineage: Eukaryota > Metazoa > Chordata > Testudines > Testudinidae > Chelonoidis > Chelonoidis abingdonii. Next base: position 49,375,510 of record NC_133778.1, on the reverse strand, counting down.
CATTCCCCCAACTCTAGGTCCCTGTTTCCATGTCCACTCACTCAGCTCCTCACTCCTCTGGGTCCCTGCTTCCCCAGTTACCACCACTCTCTGGTGTTGAGTGTAGAGATTTGCTCACGTTGTCTGCCTATGACAGTGCATTAGCAGTAAAGTGCCATACAGCAGAGCCCAAGCGGTAAAGAGTTCTGAACACTATAATTTTCACTATTGTATAGTGAATCATCTGATCTAAATAAGTTAGCCTCAATTTCAGTGCAATACAACTTCTTGTCTCTCTAATATGTATAGTTGCCAGTGTTCAAGGGTGGGGGGATGGGATTTGGCACATCGATTCAACAACAGGTGTAATCAAGTGTAAAGAGATATGAGACACTGATGTGGTAGTGCTTGTCACACAGAAGGGATTTCCTGCCCGAGAGCTTTCACTAGCAGTGCTATGTAGCCTTCCTATTTAAACACTGCCAACTTGAGCTAACTCAAGAGCAGGCTCAGTGCCAAACACACACGCGCGCACACACACACACGAGACGTGACCATCTGCAGACCAGAGACCATATAAGATCATCATGTGTAGCCTAACACTCCTGGTTAATACAAACTGAAGAAAAACTCACATGTGGTTTTGACACAAGTGTGAACGTTTGTCACTATTTAATACATTCCATAACAAGAACAAAAACAGACAGCAGCACTAATACCATTAAAGCTAGTCAACACACACATACTAATTTAAGTGTTTTGGCTGGGGTATGATTTTTCCTTTATTTTTCTTGAAAGAAAAGGAAAACAAACTACCAGTGTAGATGGTGTTCTAAGGGAATATGCTATACTGACATAAGCACATTTTATATTGGTGCACCTGCATTCACACTAGGGGATTTGTATCTGGTTTCAAGCAAACAGATAAAGAGCTGTACAAAATCCTGTTTTTAGACCAGCAGACCTATGGTAGCAGAAGAGATAACGGATTGATGCTGGAGGCCTGTAGCTTGCCTATCTTGAATTCCATGAGTAACACACCTAGGCCATCATCAATGGATCGCCACTGGACAGTTTTAGAATATGAAGGTCCAATGTGGCTGTAGTTAACTGAATTTACTCCCCCTAACCTGAGCCAAATGACCACAGAAATAGAAGAAAGGACCCAGCAACTATTACCAGCATAGGGAAATGATTGTATATTCTTGCTCCAATGATGTAAAAATCTAAAAACAAGAAAGTGCAGGGAACATTCAGAGATTCACAGAATTTAAGGTCAAAAGGGGACATCATGAACATCTCATCTGACCTACTGCATAGACAGGCCAACGAATTTCCTGTTTTCTTTCTTTGCAACAAAGAAAAGAGGCACATGGATTTATTTCCTTTACCTAGTGTTCAAAAATAAAAGCGAAAAACATTAAGTCACTTTCTGGAAGGAGATAATTTTTTCCTTCTCCAACTTGTTATTTAAAAAGGATATAGTTGCTTATGTCTTGAGTTAAAATGCAAAAACATTGTAAAGGTAACGTTTTCCAACAATGAAGAAGAAAAAAAAAAAACAACAAAAAAAAACCTTGTTACCTTCCTTCAAAAAGAAGAGTGCTGGATGGCAAGAAGGAGGTCTGAGTTGCTACAGAGAATTCTTTCCCAGGTGTCTGGCTGTTGCCAAAATGCTCCAGGTCCAACTGACTGCCGTACTTGGGGTTGGGAAGGAATTTTCCACAGAGTCAGATTGGCAGGGGGAGAGTTTTCCTCTCCAGCATGGGTCATTTGCAGGTTTAAGCTAGTGTAAATGGTGGATTCTCTGTATCTTTAAGTCTTTAAATCATGATCTGAGGACTTCAGTAACTCAGCCGGAGGTTAGGGGTCTGTTATAGAAGTGGGTGGGTGAGGTTCTGTGGCCTGCAATATGCAGGAGATCAGACTAGATCAGGAGTGGGCAAACTTTTTGGCCTGAGGGCCACATCAGGATTCCTAAACTGTACGGAGGGCGGGTGTAGTGTATTAAACTGCTGTCTGTAGGAATGTGCTATTTATGGTGTACTACTTATGGCTGCCAATCCTGGTGCTCTGAGGAGCATGGTAAGGGGAGGTCACGGGGGAGGGGTAGTCAGGGGACAGGGGTGGTTGGATAGGCATAGGAGTCTCAGGGGGCCTATCAGGGGTGGGGCAGTCGGGAACAGGGAGGGTTGTATGGGCCAGGAGTTATGAGGGGGGCAGTCAGGGGGCGGGACATGGGAGGGGGCAGGGCCAGGCTGTTGGGGAGGCACAGCCTTCCCTATTTTGGTGTAATGTATTAAATTGCTCCCCCTAGGAATGTGCTACTTAGGGCATACTACTTACGGCTGCCAGGCCCGGTGCTCCATAAGTAGCACATTCCTACGGGGAGCAATTTAATACACTATATCTGGCAGCTCTTGCAGCTCTGAGCGCTGGCAGTACAGCGAGCTGAGGCTGCAGGGAAGGGGCCTGGGGCTAGCCTCCCCAGCGGGGAGCTCAAGGGCTGGGCAGGATAGTCCCACAGGCTGGATGTGGCCCGTGGGCTGTAGTTTGCCCACCTCTGGACTAGATAGTCCCTTCTCGCCGTACAGTCTATGAGTCTAAAGAAAATCTACACAATACCTGTAATAGTGCACCCGGGTACACTATAATTACCTACATTCTCATGCAATGTATTTTTACCCCTTAACTATAATTCAGATAACTGTAAAAAAAAAAGTTTAAAACTAAACACCCCCAGAGTTAGCAGTATTCTACTTCACATCTAGACACTTTCAAACCCCATATATTCATATTTTTAAAATGGATTGAAACGTCATCTTCAAATCTAGCTTATTTGGCTTGTTTTGCTGATCACTTTGAAAGCTATGTTTGACTCTCTCCTTTCTAGCTTTAGCTGACAGAGCTATGCAGATATTGGACCACAGAGGACACATACTATGCAACAGGTGAATGCATTTTTCATCAAACTTTCCCCAAAAAATTCCATTCACAGGCAGATGCATGCAGAACTCCACTTAACAGAAGTTATCTGAAAACATGTTGAGTACTGAGAAGAGAAAGACTGTTCAAATGGAAGTTAGAGCTCAACCTCAAGTAGGGTGACTGGATGTCCTGATTTTACAGGGATAGTCCCAATATTAGGTGCCTATTGTAAGAAAAAGTTCCAATTACCCCCCACTCCCATCCCAATTTTTCACACTTGCTATCTGGTCTCCCTAACCTCAGCTGATACCAGGACTTGATATTAGATATACAAACAAGAGTTTTACTAACCTACGCACTCTAAGAGTGTAATCTGACGAGCCACTGTTCTTTGTACCAGGAAAGGAAGACCAGAGCCACTTCCAGATGTACAGGAATGGTCCAATAAGTCCTATTGAAAAAGAGGAGAAAGGGAGAGGAAACATTTGAGAAACGTAGAGTATGTGGACTTTTTATCCAAATACATAAATGTACATGTTCCCACCATGTTCATCTTAAGGATTATTAGGGTAGCTCCCTAAAACCTGATTAGCATCAGGACCACATTGTGCGAGACATGGTGCAGACAGGCAAAGACCCTGCCCTGAGAGTTTACAGTCTTCGATCACAAGCTATAAATAGAGGGTGAGGAAAAGGGAGATATAAGTTTTACATACAAAGTCATTTTCTATTGCAACCCACTGTCAGAAGTTTTCTTCAGACAATGCAAGAGAAAAAAGGAGGCCTCAAGTCTGTTCCTACTGTTTAGTTAGCAATTGTACCTGCCACAACACCATTTTCCTCCAAACATGTTTTGCAATGAAAAAGTGATTGACATTTACTGCTCCTAGTACTGCCCTTGGGAGTTTGTTTGCTGAATGCTGGCTACTCTGTAATGAAATTCTACCTACATTATTTTAACACTCTGCCCTTCCTTTGCTTAGCTTGTACCCCCTCACTATCTCAAATGACCTTATCTCTGCGTTACTCCCTTTGTTAAAGCTTTCTATGCCTCACAGGAGGATATCCTTCCAAAGCATAGAGGCTTCATTTCTTTGAGCTTTCCAAATTTAAGACCCTTCAACTCCCTACATGATTATGAGAAAGTAAAAATGCAGTGTTTACCTTTTAAAATCTACGTAATCTTTTGTTTTACCTTTTCAAAATTGCAGTACTAGCATATTCTTTTCATAAAAGGTTACCAGAATTGCATATCGCTGTAAATGTGGCCTTGCTAATCACAGACACAGGAGTTTTTACCCATAATAGCTGATACATCACCATATAAAAGAAAAATATTTTTTGCTTTAAGAATCCCTAAAGGGAATCTTACATTTTAAAAAGAGATCTTTAGAACTTAAATGTTTTACATTTACCAGTCAAAACTAAAGAGAGATTAAATCTCAATAAAAAATTAAAAACCTGAAAGAGGAAAATTATATGTCTGCTGTAGAAGTTTCTTCTCTTCCATTCGTCCAAGATCTGGTCCACAGTCAGATTTTGTACTCGTTTAATTTTTTTGTTGAAATAGTTACACACCAGTAAAACCCCTCTTAATATAGATGCAGTTATACCAGTATGGGAATAAGCTATTCCAGGATAAGTACCTTTCTTCTAGTATAAATGAGTTCACAATAGGGGGGCTGCACCACTTTAACTATGGGATATAGTTAGAACTGTACAACTTGCGAGAGTAGATAAGTCAAACTCAAGGACAAAGGTGCCAGTTCAACATAACCATTCCTATTCAACAAAGCACTTAAACATGTTGAAGGCCTAATAATTTTAAATTGAATTTAAGCATGTGCTTAACTACTTTGCTCCACAGGGGTCAAAGAAAGTACCAAAGTTGTTCTTGCATATTAAAACCCAAGATCTGTTACTGAAAACCTGTGAGTATTCCACAGGGTGGCAGCACTTGAACATTCCAAAATGAGACTTTCTGAATGTCAGCTTTAAAGAAAAAGAAAAAGAAAAAAGGGCACCCGGGATAGGATTCAGGGGAGCGGCTGCACTTTTTGTTGTCAACATAAGCTCACATGCTCAAAACCTATTACTAGCCCATCTGCCACACCACTATTTATGTATGTAAAACATGTACAATGGACAGAATAAGTCTAGGAAACAGCATGTGATCCACAGGTGCTGACTTTCTAAAGTGCTGGGGGTGTACAACCCCCAACTCTGCTCCAGGCTCTGCCCCCTCTGTCCCCTTCCCCAAAGGCCCCACCCCATCTCTTCCCACCCAATTCTACTCCCTCCCCCGAGCACTCCACATCAACACTCCTTCTCTCTTCTCCCCAGATCCTCCTTAATGCCATGAAACAGCTGATCACAGCATGTGGGAGACACAGGGAGGGAGGAGATGATGCTGATCTGCAGGGCCCCTGGAGGGAGCTGATGGAGGGCTGTCAGTGGATGCTCAGCACCTAAGTTCCCTCTAAGCTGCAGGGCCGTGGAGCTGCCTATAAATCCCATGCAGGGGCTCAAGGCTGCGGTGGAGAGAGATGCCCCTCCTCAAGCACCAGCCTGCCCCGGCTGGGGGAGATGCTCCCCGCCGGCCCCAGCACAGACCTAGCTCCAACTTGCTGTGGCCGGCGGAGAGGAGTCCCTTCTGCGGCCCAGCTGCAGCAGAGCTGCTGCAGCTGGGGAAAGGTGACTCTCCCACAGCCCTAAGCTGGTGTAGCGAGAGAGGGCTAGGGGCGCCGGGGGTTCCTCTCCCCACCACAGCCCAGGGGCAGCCCGCACCCCAAACCTTTCATCCTCAGCCCCACCCCGGATCCTACACCCCAACCCTGAATCCCTCATCCCCAGCCCCACCTGAGCCCAGCACCCTGACCCTCTGCCACAGCCCTGAGCCACTTCCCAACCCTGAACCCCTCATCCCCAGCCCCACCCCAGAGCCCACATCACCACCCCGCAGCCCAACCCTCTGCCCTAGCCCCCTCCCACAGTCCGAGCCTCTTGGCCCCACCCCCACACAGCACCTTCATATTGGTGCACTTAACAAAATTCATTCCTCACTGGATGTAAAAAATGTAGAGGGAACTCTGATCAGCACCCACCATTTTTTCCATGTGGGTGCTCCAGCCCCAGAGCACCGATGGAGTCTGTGCCTATGATGTGATCAGGTTATTAAAAGACAATAATAATTAGGGTTAGAAAGATTAGATGAGCAGTTCTCAAAACTGTGGGTCGGGACCCCAAAGTGGGTCGCAAACTCATTTTAATGGGGTGACCAGGGCTGGTGTTATACTTGCTGGGGCCTGGGGGCACTTGGGCTTTGGCTTTGCCCCCCCTCTTATTCCCCCCGCCTGGGGCAGTGAGGCTTGGGCGGACTCAATCTTCGGTCCCCCTGCCTGAGACTGTGTAATAATTTGTTGTCAGGAGGGGATCACGGTGCAATGATGTTTGAGAACCGCTAGATTAGATTAATCAGTGTCAGTAAATGTTTACTTTAAAATGCACATTAAAAAAAAATAGGAGAAGAAATATACAAATAGGCAAAGAAAGAAAAATGCACTGGAGTCAAAATCCAGAAATTTAGACTTATGAATTTGGCACTGTAAATGGACTAGCAAGTGAATAGTAAAGATAGGTATGATTTTTGATCCAAGGATTATTTACTTCGTATATTTTTTGACATGTGATATTGACAATCTGTGCTTTAGCATTTTATAAAGCTTTACCTTTTTGTATCTCAACACCTACTATCAAATAATTGTCTGATACCCCCCCCCATAACTGCCTACAACGACGACAATTTTAATGCTTTAAAATGAACACCAATATTATCAGTTTAAATTATTAAAAACTGAATTCTACCAAACCTAATACACACAAGGAGGCTGAATAAAAGCTGCACAGGGCAACCTTCAGTCTGGCATTTCCTAACTTTTGAAGTGCTTGACTTCTCAACCTTAAACATTCTTTTAATGTAGGAAATTACATCCATAAAAAAAATCTAAATGTAAAAAAAATTAATTTGATCATGTGGGGTCATACTGACTCCCATATGGGACAAGTACAAAGTTGGGCTCGGCTGATCCACAGTTCTACCACTTGAGCTAACTGATAACTGGTAGCAGTAGGAGACTATTACCTTCTATGTGGACCTGCCCTTAGAGGGGGATGGAAATATTCGGCCAGTGGATTTCACACCTATTTGTGGAACAAACAAACGAATACGGAGACTCGGGAACAACAGATTTCACTCTAGGTTCTGTTGGGGAAGGTTCTCTAGGTTAGAGAGCTTTCTGGCCCTTATCCCCTCCCCCTCCGCAAGTCCTATCCTTTTCCCCACCCCGGTTCCTATCTCCCACCTCACTGCCTTCTACCTCCATTTGCTCCTATCTATCTGTCTCCCATACCAGCTCCTGACCCTGTCTCTACATCTCGCATCTCTTCCCCCTCTCTGCTTCCTTCTCCATGCTGCCTATGCAGTCAGGGGTGTGGGCTGTGGGCTGCTGAGAGCATGGGAGAGTGTCTCTGCTCTCAGTTCCTGATTACAGCAGCACATCAGTCCCCCAAAGCCAGGTGAAATAATTGCAGGAAGAGTCCTGGCTCAGCTCTGGGTTGGAGAACACAGTTACACTGTGGGGATGACTAGTAGTCTGACTGGCACAAGGGATTACACATGAGCAGCCCAGATGAAGTCTTCAGTGAGTTCAGCTGCCCAGGTCTAAACAAATCTCTGCTGGAGATGCCCAACCAGATTTTTTAGCATCTTAAAATTTCGCCAAATTTCCATGAAGATAGCAAAAGACATGTTCCTGACATCAGGATCATTCATCTCTTTGCCAAATTGTAAGTCCTTGCTCCAAGCTAGACCTTTTCAACAAACGGTTTTGGTTTCAAAAGCATATGCAAAACACTTTTGTCATTTGCAAAAAATGGCTGAATCCTTTTATTTCGAACTTCAACCCAAAAATTCTGCCTCAAGCAGAAGGCCACCACAGAAATTCAGCCCAAACCATTTAATTTTGACAACTGAAGATGGGTGTTGGATAATGGAAAGCTGTTGGCAATCTTAACTACAGGGAATGCTACCTGAACTATTTTGTTTTTTTTGAGGGGGGGGCGGGAGGAGACGAGAAGGAAACTATACTGTCAACTGTTTAAGTGACAAATCTTTATCTTAAAGATAAATTTTTCTGTAAAAAAGTGGGACGTGACTAAAAAAAGTTTAAATTGTAATCTTAAAAATAATGAATAAGGAAGATTCCAGTACATTGTTAAAATCCTACTACTCTGTTAAAATACAAAAACAGATAGTAGTATATTCCAAATCCAGTTAGAAAAATATATGATCAAGTGGAAAGGTTGACATTATCGAACTTTTATTTTTCTTGGAGGAGAAAGCAGAGGAGGAAGATTTATAATCCTTGTTATAATATTTCATAAAAAACAAATTGTGCTTTCAGGTTTCAACCAGAAATCTCTGAAGCCTCATTTCGCCCAACAAGATTTTAAGTAGTATGCTCAGAAGATAATCTGAGAATGACAAGATTGTCTGTAAAACAAACAGGGCCCTTTATCCAAAATGTGAACTAACTTCTCCCTTCTTCCCCTCTCCCCCCCAAGCCTCCGCTCATTCTGGAATGAAGCAAAATGCTATCTGCAGCAATGACCGTAAAAACAACATTTTAAGGAGAACAGCTTTCTTCATTCAGGAAGCTTAGTGCAATAAATATTTGCTACACTGTGGGAACTAATCCTAAATATAAACAAATCTAATGTATTACAAAACCCAAGATTTTTCTCCTCTCTGAGTGCTTAAATCTGGAACATGAAAAATGAAAGAATTATAGTTGGGATGAACATTCAACTGTGACAAAGAACTATCAATTTTGTACATAATCAAAACTCAGTGGAGTCACATTATGTATGCAGCGCATACATAAAGTTTCATTCTCAGGGTACCATGTAATGTTTAAATTGGAGGTTGCTTTTAAAGTGAGTAATGTCACCTCATTCCTTTTAAAAAGAAAGCTTTGATGTATTCTTGTTTGCTGGCTGATTTGACCTTCCCTGACTTGAACATTTTCAAGGGGCACTAGATGACTCAGGTGGGGGAAGGGGGGAGAAGACAGAACAAGTATGAAGAATGGCCACTAGATGTGGTTCTTACAGGGCAGAGCTGAAGCACAGCATTATGAGGAAGCTTCCACTGCTTATGCCACACCTGTTCTACAGCCAGGCAAACTTTAATAACTTTGTCTTGAGAATTTCAAGCTACAGGACAGAGGCAAGTTTAGCTCCTCCTCTCAACAAGCTCTAGATGAGCTGCACCCCCTCAGCTGGAAGTCTCACATCTTCCACCAGTCTCCAGCTCAACATTGAGCCATTCTGAGATATAGCCAGATTCTCTACTGTACTAGGATGCCCTCCAGATTTTTGCTACCTACTCCTAACTTGGTTTCTGTGCTGCAGGGTGGAGACAAGGTAGGGATGTCGGACAGCAAAAAGAGGCAGGACTGGCTCTTCGGGTTCTAACCTGCTCCTCCTCCTAATCAAGGTATCCTCTTGACAATGGTACCACTTGGTGATCACCTCATAAACCTAGGAAAATGATAAAACAACTTTCCTGAGGGTCAGGTTTCTGAGTCCATCAACTCAGCACCAATCCACAAAAACAAGTTTTAGAAGCATCTCACTTTATAATTTCCCATTTGTTTAAATGCAGGCATCACTTCACGGCTCCCTGAGTAGGGATTTTATCATTTGACTGTTCCCAAGCATCTTTGCTTTAACAAGTTCTCACAACTAGGCTTGCATGGCATCCACCAACTTTCAAGCAAAGAAGTGGGCAGAAATTCTTGAAGCAGTCAGCAATGCTCTGTTACTTGGTGATGGGGACACCTTAAAAAAGCATACAACCACCAACCTATTTCTCTCCACCTGCAAAAGCCAAGTTCCCATCTTCTGCCAGTCCAGGAGAGAAAAGACAAACAGAATAGGTCTCCCAAAACACAGAAAGGAAATACTAGGTTGAAGTACATGTTAATCTTAATATCCTAGTGGTTTTCAGTGGACGTTTCCTCTCTCAAGTCACTCTTTAAACCTTTCTATAGCTCTTAACAGTCAGGTTGTAATGACAACACAGAGGAGAAAAGTTACAGTTTGCTTGCTTCCCTGTGACACGCACAAAAAGGCTAAGATGATTTTTTTTTTTAAATCAGAAAAAAGTGATGATTCTTCTTTGTATTTATCTTTAGAAGTTTCAGGTATATCAAATTTTGTCTTCCCAGTTGCGGGGACTCTCTCAGGCTTCACGGTGTTGGTGTCATTTGAATATTTAAAGGGCAAGAACTTTCCAAGTGAGGTGTTTTTTTGTTTGTTTTTTATTTAAGAGGAGACTGAGTAAATGTTGACAAAAAATAAATACAAAAGTAAAGTAATATTATGGTTAACCTGCTTACCAAAAAGTCCCCCCTCCCTCGCATTTACTCATATTTCAGCCTCTTCGAGTCAAAAATCTCACTCATTCTCCAGTTATCCAGAAATTCTTCAGCAAACGTAGGGAAAACAAGATGTGAAATTCCTAAACAAATATGATTGTAGAGCCATTAAAAACATCCCACCCAACTACCTTTCAAGACAGTTACACATCATGGACACAAAGGCATATTTGCCCTTTCATGGTGAAGCTTAAATGTACAACACTCTTGTAAGGTAACCTGAGCTACTCTCCTGTCACATCATATCTACACTACAAAGGTTTTTTGGTATTGCTACACTAGCGAACCCTCCTGGTGTAGATGCAAATTATACCAGCAAAAAAGTGCTTGTACCAAAATATGCTATTCCAGCCAAAGCTCTTTTATCCCACTATAACTGTATACATACACACAAGGGACTTTTGCAGATATAGAAATGTCACCCCGTCTAGCCCCACCAAAAATAACCCAATATTACTATACCAGCACAAGTTTCTAGTGTAGACCTGACCAGAGAAAGAAATTGAGACACAGAGGTTAAGCAATTCCTACCATATACGAAAGATTACTTACTGCCAATGTACTGTCGCCAACATTTGATGCAATGAGTCCCTCAATTGTGCCGTACTCTGCATCCCTAGCATTGAGCCTTTCCATGTGGTTTTGCTGTACTTTTCGAATAATCATTACAGCTAATGCTGAAAATATCATCAGCACTATCACCGGAGCCAGTATAACAATGATTAGCATTTCCATGCTGTAACCCACAGCTTCTCCCTGGAGGGTTTGCCCTTGGTAAGAAAAACAGGAAAGAGAAAGGAGGTTAAGAACTCCCACAGATAGCAGTTTAAAGACAAAATTATGCTGACATTTTCATTTATAGTCAACTGAACTAAATACCAATCACAGAAAGTCAAAGCTACTTCATATAAGTTTCCATTCACAGTCCACCGCCACCAGTACCACCACCAAATCTTTTACGGCAATCCCATCCGTGGTAAAATCCATTCAAGTTTTTGAAATTCAGAGTCACAGCTGGCTTCAGAGAGCTTTATCAAAGTCAGTAACTCAGAGTCAAAACTTACTGTTTTGTGCACTTTAGTCCCCAATATTCAACAGCAATTAGTGACACTCTGATCATGCAGCTTGCAGACCCCAACTACACCCAGTCTCAGTCCCCTCTGGTTCAAGTGGCAAAAGCCTTATGCCCAAACCTTAGTTTGCACTAGGAGAGAAGAATATTAACAGGCAAACGCCCGACTAGAGACTTATTATAAAATAGCTATTTTAAAATTAACCTTTCACCTTTAGTAGGCAATTGTGCTGTGATATTCATGTTGCACAAATATCCCTGACAGCACTCGACAGCTTGGTCAGGAGACGGGGGTGTTTTGCATGTCATTTTCCCCTGTTCATAGACTTGGAAGCAGCCTTTCTGGTAAACTTTAGTGCCATCATTTATGCTCAGGGAGGCAAAGCACTGCTGGCCCTGGCAGCGATCTCCATTCCCACAGGACATGCCTTCACACACACATTCGTAGTGGACCATATTTAGCTTCAGCTCATCATCTGCAGAGGGGGAGAATTGAGGGGACATCAGCATATGCTCTTATTTCATTTCAGGTACATGCAAGGATATAGCTATTGTTTAATTCAGTAGATGCTAACTCACTGACTTCCTGTTTAAGAAGGCAGTCGTTTGAATAGAAATTAGTGCCACTCACACTAACTGGGACCTGAAGATGTTAACAGACTCAATTTATTAAGCTACCCATTTATGAGCAACTAGTTTGTATCTGCTCAAGTGTCTGGTGAGGATTCTACTCAGCCAGAACCAAACAAACATTTACATATCACACTTGCCATCTTCTTAGTTGTGATTGGTCTAACTGCAGAGAGTAGAAACTGTATACCTGTGCTCCTGGGGAGAATACCCATCACCAGCAGGCACTTGAATCAGCAGTGATTTAAATCGGGCACCCTGATCAGTAGTGTTTCAGTCCTCATGAGCATTTCTTTAATTGCAGTCTCCTTCTGCCCAGAGCAGACACAAAAAACACCAGACGTCTGATGTCACTATTTTACAAACAGTGGCCTGCAGGACAAAGCTGAGTAGAAAGTCCATGGGTTGTAGTAACAGTCATTTCAATTAACGAGCAATAAAAGAAATAGCTGCTCTGTAGACTTTAGGGAATTCCCTCTTTATACTTTGTAACACTGTCTGGTCACATTTATGTAAATGATTCAGATCTTCTTGATATTTTGATTTATTCAGTGCTGACAAGACCAGACTAGTCAGTTTTCTGCAGACTTTCATAGTTGAGAAATAAATTTTGCATGAAAGAGCCACCTCTTGGCTCATGGAAAAGCTACAGCACCCTTAGGCCTACCGGAAATATAATTCTCTTATGAGGAGGTCTCACGGTTGCTTACTTTGTAGGTCCCCTAGTTCATTGGTGAGCTATACCAGGTGATTGTATAGTGACCTTCCAACACTCCTCCAGCACTGCTTCTGTAGCCTCAAACTTGATGTTATTCTAACCAAAAACACATATACAAAAAACTATTGATACTATAAACACCAGCAGCTTACTGCAAAGTGAAGAGCAGTGCACCACATTATTCCAACTTGAGCATACCACCGGCTGAGAAGATACCACAGACACCTCAACAAGCCCACTGATTGAGAAGACCTACACAAACCAAACAGGTTCCAGGAGCTGAAGAATGTGAACTCCCAAATTCTTATTTTTAAGTTTTTGGTAAATCCAAAAAAGTCTGTTTCTTACGAGGTTGTGTGGAGGAGGGTGGGTATTGTCAGCGCTAAATTTCACTAGCAACATTTTATATTGGGGACGCAGGAGGCGCAGATAGAAAGAGATATTTAAAAAAAAAACCCACAAATAGTCATGCAAAGAGATTTCCCAGATTCAGACAAGATCAAATACCAATAAATTCTCCAGCAACCCAGAACTTTTTCTGTAAACTTATGTAATTTCTCTCTCATCAGAATGTTAGTCTGAGTTCCAAAGCCTTGCCCCTCTCTCTAAATAAGCCAAGTACAAGACAAGCGGCAAGAAGTTGCTTAGTACTTCAGGATCTGTGCCCTCTGGAAGCTTAAGGGTTACAGCCTAGTGCTCAATGAACATTCATCCCCAGCACTGCTCAGCTACAGAAAAGACCAGGGACTGAATAGTGAAAGTGCGGTAAGCCACTCAGAACTCAGAGATGCATTGTTTAAAACAGGGGTCAGCAACCTTTCAGAACTGCTGTGCCAAGTCTTCACTTATTCACTCTAATTTAAGGTTGTGTGTGCCAGTAATATATTTTAATGTTTTTAGAAGGTCTTTCTATAAGTCTATAATATATAACTAAATAATTGTTTTATGTAAAGTAAATAAGGTTTCTAAAATGTTTATGAAGCTTCTTTTAAAAATTAAAATTAAAATATAGAGCCCCCCAGACCAATGGCCAGGACCTGGGCAATGCAAGTGCCACTGAAAACCAGCTCACATGCCGCCTTCGGCACCCGTGCCATAGGTTGCCTACCCCTCGTTTAAAATATGCAAAAAAAGTATAAACAGCACCCCCACACAGCCAGAAAACTTGAAGCACGGAATGTAGTCAGAAAGCTACATGCAGCACTTAAGGCAAGGCATGAGGCAAGCAGCCATTGTTAAATTATTTCCATCACCTAACCATGCTTATCTCAATACACTTGCATACTATGTGAAAGAAAACATACAAAAAACCACACAGCAATACTTACAGTCTATGCACTTTATGATGTGCCCCAAAATTTCTGACTTGCCAATTTAAAAGATTCTAGCAGAGACTTGCAGTGAGTTCTCAGACTTGTGTGCAAGTTATAATTTTTATACACACAGTATATTAGTTCATTACATAGTATTAAAAATTAGAGCTAGATTACAAATTATCAAACTAATTAATATTAGTTTGATCACTTACACGCTAAACTTGGAAAATTCAATGATTCCAAAGGGACATCCTGTGCTTAGTGTGAATTAACAACCTATTGATATGGAACAAGAATAGAAAGATATTTCTATTTTTTTTAATCTATTATTTCATGGAATATTCTTGGTGAGCCGTTTCCCAAGGCCACTAAGCCTCTGAATTCACAGTCATCCCAAAGAAACCTTTTTGTATGGAGATGCCTACAGGATACCAGCTGGTTGGTTACAGCTAGATTAAATATTTAGGATAAACTAAGACTAGCCACCCCAAAATATTCATTCATGATGTTCGTTCACATGAAATAATGTGCTATTACTAAACTGAACACTTCACTTTGTAGGTTGTACCCAATTTCTATTTTTGAGATAGTATGTGCCTCAAAGAGCTCACAATGCCCTCTTTTATATTTATTTTGGAAAGCACTTAACACATACATACCCCACCACTGCAAATACATAATATGCATGTTTCTGGTTCTGTGGGAGATCTCTCTTTAAAAATCTCTAGACACAGGTTGGATTCACCTCTGCATCCAGGTAGTGATATGATAGCGACTGGGCAAACTTCTTTTACTGATGAATTACTATAATTTCAAAGTTTACGAAAACTCTTAAGTTTGGCTTGGACAAACTGGCTAACCTAGAGAAGATTGTCATCCAGTGGCCTTTTGGAACCAACCAACCAGAGGGCACAGTGGTGCACAATGGTTAAAAAGATCCCCCATCTCTGAGGCATTATTTCACCAGAGGGTAATGTAAGGTCTCTGTGTCATGTCGGTCATGATAATCACCACAAGATGTATGTATACACTCTCACAAAATCATATTTTCAGGTCTGAATTGGGGCCAGCCACCAGAAATTGATAAACATCTTTGCCCGAAAGAAACCAGTTTATCTGTCTGTCTACAGAATGCCTGCCTGAGCACAGTGCTAATCAAGTGATTGCAAATTCTCCAGGGGAGACTCTAGGCAGGAAAACAGGGTAGGGGTTATCCCGTTTCCAATGGATGAAAATGGATTTTTGGACTACAGCTGTATGTACACTCCAGCTCCTTCACCTAGGAAGGTAAGCGAATAGTGAGTTTTCTTCATGAAAAAGAAAAACAGTCAGCCAGGCTCGTAAATGTGGGGAGAAGAACTTTGGGTAAGATGAACTTCATTAGATAACAGGCTAAGTCTAGGCTCTAGTATGTGTGTTATATAGTTTTATTGTCTATGTAACCCTTCGTTTCCAATATTTCGGGCTGCTATCATTTGAATCTCTGTTCTTTAGTCAATAAACTTATATTGGTCTTGCTTTGTCTAGAAAGGACCTTAAGCCCTGATCTACACTACAGGGTTAGGTCGATTTTATAATGCTTGTGTAGACACATTCAACTCCGTTCCGTCGACCTAAAGGGCTCTTAAAGTCTATTTCTGTAATCCTCCCCAGTGAGTGGAGTAGCACTAAAATCAAACTTGCTGGGTCAAATTTGGGCTAGTGCAGACGCAAATCAATGTTATTGACCTCCGAGAACGATCCCAGAGTGCTCCAATGTGACCGCTCTGGACAGCGCTTTCAACTCCGATGCACTAGCCAGGTACACAGGAAAAGTCCCGAGACCTTTTGAATTTCATTGCCTGTTTGATCAGTGTGGCGCACTCAGCAGCACAGGTGACCACGCAGTTCCCTCAGAATCGCAAACGAGCTCCAGCACGGAGTGAATGGGAGACACTGGATCAGACTGCTGTATGGAGAGAAGAATCTGTGCAAGCAGAACTCCAATCAAAAAAAGAAGAAGAAATGCTAATATATATGCCTAAAATTGCACAGCGCATGATGGACAGAGGCTACAACAGGGACACACAGTAGTGCCACGTAAAAGCCAAGGAGCTCAGGCAAGCCTACTGATGATGAAGGAGGCAAATGGTCGCTCTGGGTCAGATCCCCATATATGTCGCTTCTATAATCAGCGCATGGCATACTAGAGGGGGGACCCTATCACTACCCCACCACTGTCCGTGGACACCTGTAAGAGGGGAGGCTCACGCAACATGGAGGAGGAGGAGGAGGGGAATGCATAGCAGGCCTAACAATTTTTACTGTAGCATCTTTGTCCTCTGCTTCAGACACAATGTTTTTAGTCCCAAAAAAGAGCAACCCCACCCCCACCCCAAGATGCCAGAACCACTGGAAATGGGCCACAAACCCTCTCATTCTAGTCCAGCTGCTGGAGTGGGAGATCAGGTGAAGAGTGGCCTCACCCTCCAGGCATGCTGCCCTGTTCAAGAGCCTCAAAGCATGGGCCCCAACCTCTCTCTAGCAGAGATTTCACTTAAGGCTAGCTGTGGTAGATGGGCCTTTCACGGGACTCTCCTAGAGCTACTCATCTGGGATACGCCTCAGAGAAGTCCAACTTGCCAGTTAAACCAGGTCAGGGAGAGCAAAGATGTGACTGGAGGAAAAAGAAAACACAAACAACACACACAGATGCTCCATGTTTTCTCCTAGTGCACTTAACTCAGAGAGACAGAAGAGTGACTCATGGATCAGGTCACTAGCCTTTTCTTCCACATCTAAGAGCCTCGTATTATATATAAATAATGACTGACTATGTTCAATACCTAATTGTAAAAATCCCCAGTGACATTCTGGCCACAGTTGGTCAGTTTTTCTTCTAAGCAACATAATCTCCATGCATTACCAGAGACTGTAAGGGTAGATCTATGCTGCAACATAAGTCAGGCCTAGGCTCAAGCCTAAGCCCCATTTCCCTCTCTACACAAATCACACTAACCCAAGGCTCAGATCCAGGGTTCCAGGGCCTTGCAGGGTCCTAGACAGAATCAAGCCACGACCTAGGGTTCAAGCTCTGTTACTTTGCACGGTACAGACAGCCCTGCTTGACTTTGGCCCTGGGAATCCCTCCGAAGTGTCTTACAATCCCATGGGCCAACTTCCTTTGTCCTCTCTATCACAAGAATCTCCAATTGACCCAGTGAAAATGGAAGCAACTCCTCCTTGGCATACAACAGCAGCAGCTCAGGCTAGCAAAGTGCATCCACAGATTGTATGTCAGCAGCTTGTCTCCCTCTCCCCACCCCACAATCAAAATGGTAGCCAGGAAATGCAAACAGTACAGAATATAGAATATCTTGAAAGTATATTTTTACTGGAAAGACAGGTTTTGCTAGGGCATTCCTCTTTCTTAAAAATAACCTTGCATTCCCATTCTTGTAAAGGAGAAAAAAAAATATTCCATTTTCAAATCTATTTCATTTCAGTTAGAGGTAATCCATATGCAACAAAGTCGTTTGTCCAAAATAAGCCTGAGGATTGAATTTTTGTCCAGAAACGTGCCGGGGGCAGGGAAGAAGAAAGATGTAGAGTTCTGCATGTTTGCATGCAGCCATAACTGGGTTAAACCATTTGGAAGCAAACACCAGCACCCTGTTGACTCCTTTGTGAATTCTGACCCAATCCTGGGTGCTGATAGCTGTGCACTTTTCCTGAAGCAGGAACTCTAAATAGGTAGTAATACTGCAGGAGAAGGGCATATCTTCCAGGGACACCTCAATAGCTGGCCAGCCCACTCCACTCAGACATGCTGTTCAGTTCCCAGATGCTTGAATACTTCTCTTGCATTAACTGCAGGTTTCCCCACCAACAGCTTGAAACAACATCTCTCTTTGCCAATCAGGCACCTCAAAAACTTGTGTCCTCCAAAATGTCAGAGGCCTACGTGTTTAAAAAAAATAAAAATAAAAAAATAAAAGCTTTTGTCGCACAGCCACGGACCACCTCCCCATTCCTCCAGCCCAAGTAGTTTTGCAGTTTTTAGAAAACAGGCCAAAAATACAACACCACACAGCTTTGAATTTTTAAACTTACCATTGTCTCTGCATTTCTTTCACTGTGATTAAACAGTGCTGTGTCCAGGGAGCTTCTGTGGACTGAAGCATACCTTTCACAATATACTGAATTTCAGTTTCAAAAAAGTAACATTTTAAGTCCTTTAAATGCCACATGAATTTTTTCTGTGCTCCTGCACTGGGCTAGTTGAGATAACAACCCTCTGTCTTGTCCTGTTCCAGGCCTCTTGACCTCGATGGGCCACAGGACTGCCACAGCTCACTCACACTTCCGTACAAGTCTGGCCCAGTGTGCCTTCACAGACCATTCCAAGAGGAAGCATTTCCATGATGAACTTACAGTTGAATTCCTGGAGTGGGCCAACAAGCAGGTGCAGTACCAGAAACAGAGACTGAAGGCTAGAGAAAAAGGCTTGCCAAGAAGCAAGAGGACAGCCGGCTACGCAGTGAGGACAGGGTTTCACAGTTCCTGGAAAAGGAATGGTGACTAAGGTAGGAGGACAGAGTTCAGCAGAGGAGAACTGTGAGAGTCACTAATGTGAATCACGGCTGCACGAGCACAGGCTCCTGCTGCCTCTCCCACACAACAGCCTGAGTTCCCTGCACTGTACCATTGAATGCGGTCTAGAAATAGCTTGGAAAACTCCATGGCTAGGTGACCCATGAAATCAGGCCCCAAGAGCAGCTGGGCCAGGCAATTTAGCCCCACGCAGTCCACTGTCTTGACCCTCTTCCCTGTGTAAGCCTCCACCCCTCTTCCCTGGCACCAAGTGAGCAGGAAACAACGAAACAAGGGGTAGGAGTAGGAGACATCCAATGGTAGAGGTTTCTGTCATGTACATGGTTTCCACTGTTTGCATTTGTTCATGTACTTATTTTATTTTAGCTTTAGAAAGGTTCTGTTGTAACTAGAGTTTTGATGTGGTAATGGCAGCTGGCCTGATGGCATAGGGTGAATGTTGTACTATTTTAATATGTCTATCAATAAAGCAGTTTGTCATCAAAAGTTTATTACTATCATTGATTCTTAACATTCAAATACAAATTGTAATAACAGGTAAACACATGATCTGGAACCATTAGGAATTAGTAAGCAAACACTATTCTGCTGTACAATTAGGTACAGAAGTCTACTCTTCAATAACTTCCTTATATGAATCTCTACTGTAAATCATCCCCATTTCATAATTCATTTCATTCATAAGTACACTGCATAGCAATCAACTCTCCCCCCCTCCCAAACCAGTTAGCTCAACCCCTCTCCCCCAAAAGCACATTCATGGAGGTACTATTCTCCACTCTTCCATTGGGCCATGCATCCCTGACTTCTGTTGCCTTGGTGCACCAGCTCCAGCTGTGGTAGGTGCACTTTCTGGCTGAGTGTACTGACTCAGTAGCCCCTCGCTAGCATAGGGCTATTCAAGGGAAAATGAACCACCTCCAAACTTCACAAAGATTGTGAAGAGCACACCAAGCCACAGTAAGGCAGACAACACATGATGACACTGACATCCAAACATGTCTGTAAAAATCTCCAACAGGATTTCAACCACCATTCTACACTTGCTGAGAACGTAATTAAACCATCTTTTGCCAGGGCCTCTGAAATCAGGGTACTGATTCATAAGCCAAGGCAAAAACGGGGTATGTGGGGTCCCTCAGAACAGGAACTCAGTCTATGTTGTCACTTGGTGAGATAGTGTCCCAGCCCATCAAGGAATCTTGTAGACCCATTTGCCAAAAGTACTGGCATCGTGAACTTCCCTCTTGCAGTCTACGCTGACATTCATAAATCAACTTCAGTGGTGCACGAGGGCCTGCATAACAAAGAAGTAGCACCCTTTGCAGTTTATGTACACATACTCCTTGAGGAGGGCAAACCATGGGCATCAGTCCCACCAATGGCCCCAGCACAGTTTGAAACCACCACTCTCTCAAAGCCAGAAATTACCCCAGGAATATCTTTATGACTGCCACTTTGGGTAAAGTGGAGGCAGAGGTTTGAGGCAGTTCAGGTATGTGGTTTACCCCCAGTCAACTCTTCAATAAACTGGTTTGCAATAGACCTAGAGCAGTCTGGCACAGCCAGCTTCCACAGTTTCTATAGCAACACACTTCTGGAGTAGCAAGGGTGCCGTTCTTTGTGTATCTCTGTTACTGACAGGTTCGGGGAAGCTGCTCACAAAGCTCTACAAATATAGCTTCTTTAATGCAAAAGTTCTGGACCCACTGCTGGTCATCCCAGGTCTGCATGATTATGTGAGATCACCAGTCTGTGCTGTGGCCCTGCTCCAGAAACACACTGCATGAAAGATGTTTTACTTTAACATCTTCATACTCTGCCTCAGATATAATGTTCTAACTTTAAAATTCATGGTTAAGGATATAGGAAATTTCTCATATGCTTTTCTAACTATTAACTTGCAAATGCACTCTTGCCTCCTGAGCAAACCAAGAGAACTTCTTGAAAAGGCGCCTTCTCTATGTTGCTGGCAAGCTATGTGGGCCAGCTGTTCAAAATTCCTGAAATGTGCAGGGTGGGCAGTCAAGTTTCCCCTCACAGTGCACCACAGACACAGGGCCTGAGCGTCCAAATTCCAGGTGGCCGCTAGGGAGTCTGGGATATGGGTTGGTTTGACTCGGGTCTTTAAGCTGCACTATGGACACCATAGCCCCATGTTCAAGCCCGAGTTCGAAAAATCTTAACCTAGAGTTAAAAATCAGTGCAAGGCGCTCAAGCCCTGGGTTTTCTAACCCAGGGCCAGCTAACTCAAGTCCCACTAACTCTGGGGTTACATTGCAGTGTAGCAAAACTCTTAATTTCTTGGTCAACTCAACAGGACCACTATACATAAAGGGTAAGATATACCATTAAACATTTTAAAGCAGTCACAGTTTTCTGAGATAGCCATGTAGGCAAAAGAGTAAATTTGTATTTATGAGGCAAAAATGGAATTTCCCCTCACCCCTTGGAAAACACAGAATGCATATCAAGAGGTCACAGAACTCCTATAATCCAACAGTGATACTTAGCCTCAGGTGGGCTCTACCTGTTCCAATTTAGATAAGTCTAGCCACTCTTCATCAACATCAAAATAAAGTCAACCACAGGTGATTAATTTAGCTCCCATAAAATTCTAGTTTAGTGCTCATGAAGAAAATCTGAGTGAGAAGAGGAACACACACAGGGAGGAAAGTCAAGAAGCTCATATATTCATGTCTTCACTATGTTTTGTGGGCATCTTCCAGGAAAGATAGACCCTCCCATACCACTGCTTCCTTTCCCCAAAAAAGGCAAGTACAGCTAAGCCCCTTCCCCCTCCATTTAATCCAATTTTTACCGAAAAAATCCTAAGTATTATTCAGTTCCCCTTTCCCCTGATTTTCACCCTACTTTTATATCAAACATAAAAATAAACTTGTTGTATTAGGAGAATACAATACATTAGTCTGTATGTATATGCAAAGCTGCCTGTTGAAGTAATGCTACGTATTAGCCTAGAAGTTAGACACAAACAGGCATGCATGCAAGCTCTGAAGTACATCAGAATGTACTGATGAATCTCATACCCACCATGCACACATTTTAATGTGTTAGCAGATAATACTTTAAAGATCTGACCCTACAATGGGAGGAAAATGAAAATCTGTATCAGAAAATGTTTCAAAACACAAGTTTTTTTTAAAACAAAAGCAGGAGAAAAGGATGACGTTGAGTGTACGCACTGCAAATTGTGGGGCCCAATTATTAAATAGAACTATTAGACTTCTAAATATTTATAGGCTACAACTGTAAACTGTTTATTCAAATGAAAAGTTTTGTTTGGGGGATTAGAGAGGTATTGCTTTCTTAAACTTAGAGGTGGCATTGTGTTTTGAGTTCTGTTTTAGTTCTATAGCAAACTATACTGAATTCCATTCATCAAAGCATTAATCTACCAAACACTTACCCCCCACATCCTTCTGTCCACCAAAATAAACCCTAATATTTACCCAGAAAAGTTATTTTTTTCCTACTGATTTCCACCTGTTTTTGTTGGAGTAATAAACAATAAATTCTTGGGAAAAAATAAACTGAATAAACTGAAAACAAAGGACACTAACTATAGAAAAATACATATATGACATAGGTAAATTCAGTACCACATACTATTACCCTGACAAAACCATCTATCACAACACCAACAGCAAGCCTAACAATTTTTACTTTAACATCTTCATCCTCTGCCTCAGACATAATGTTCTAACTTGAAAATTCATGGTTAAGGGTATAGGAAATTTCTCATATGCTTTTCTAACTATTAACTTGCAAATGCACTCTTGCCTCCTGAAGCACTGCTACAGCATCAGATGGGTTATTCAAAAGGTAGGCCCAAAAGTTCATAAGTCTACTACCAGTTTGCTATCAAGAAAGATGTGAGCACAAGTATGGTTAAGAGGATATGAAGCTACTCCAGGTCATCGAGCATTTCTTTTAACAAGAAACTCATGTTGAGAGACCTCATTTTGTTCCTACCCATAAAATACAGATCTTGAACATTAAATATGGACCTTGTATGAAGCATGCACATGACCCTACTCTGCTTTTCTGTAACAGCAGGGCTTAACGGCACCTTGAGAATCAGGCTACAGCTGCAGTGGAGTTATGAACAAGGGTATTGCCGCTAGAAAGCTGGCCAGGTCTGCTGCAAAACTTGAGGATGTTCTCATGCCAAACATGAAGTATTGCAGTTTTGTAGATTTAGATTGAGGGACAGAACTAAGCTAGCCCACTCCAGTAAACCCCAATTAAAAAAATAAAAAATAAAAAAAGTGTGCTATGGCCTAGTAGCCAGACTTAATATCCATTCAAAGTTAGAAGGCAGACAGGATTAAAGAGAATTTTTGCCCCAGAACTCATGGGCATTCAGTTCTACACCAAATTATGGCCCAACCACATGTGTGTAAAGTGGACTCAGGAAATTACAAGGAGTTCAACCCACTCTGGCTGGAACTGGACAATAGGGGTTAGATCATTCCCTTTGACGCATCTGGCATTGGCCACTGCTGGAAGACAAGATACAGGCTAGATGCCTCATTGATTTCAACCACTGTGGCCATTCTTGTGTACCTTTGACTTACGCTGTAGGCCCTACTTCCTATTTACAAGAAAGGAAGTGATGACAAAGTGTACAGAAACAAAGTGGTTAATTCTCATGAGATCACTGAATGCCTGGCCTCCGCAAGACCAGATATCTACATGAGCAAACAGATACAAACCAAGATGCATTATGGGTTCCACTAAACTTTCTTGTTGAACATCCTTCCATATTTGATTACATCAGAACTTACTAAAAGTGGTCTTGCTTTTTTCTTATTAGTTTAAGTCAGGAAAAAATATAAAGAAGTAGTATATCATTGCAGCAGTCATATAGCATATAGTGTACAAAAATCAACAATAGAGAAGAAAGAAAAAGGTGGTGGAGAGAAGAAAAATGCAGGGCTAATTTTCTGCACATGCTATACCATCTGTAATTCCACTACAAGAGACAGTTACTACAGACACACTCTTTTTGAAAATTTATGGGACAAGTTTACCTCAACATTTCAGTTGAACGCAAAACAAAGCTGTTCACATGTGTAATTGCTCAGTTTATATAAGGTGATGATCAAGATATACAGTCCAGTCTCACAAATGCATTACTCTAAATTCATCCCAACAGCCTCTCACACCATGCATATATATGGTCCCATGACACTTAAGATCAGCACAGCCAGGGCCAGTGCAACCATTTAGGCGAACTAGGCGGTTGCCTAGGGCGCCAAGATTTGGGGGCACCAAAAAGTGGCGCCCCCCCCAATTTTTTAAATGGTTGCAGCCGCTGCTGCTGGAGGGGCTGAGCTGCCGGTGGCAGCAGCCGCCTGCAGCTCTAAGGTGTCCCCCCGGGGTGAGCGCGCCGCCGCCCGCCGCCGCCCGCCCCCAAGTCCCCGGGGTTGAGCGCGGCCGCCGCCGCCCGCCCCCCCAGTGTCCCCGGGTGAGCGCGCCGCCGCCGCCGCCGCCCGCCCCCCGTCCCGGGTGAGCGCGCCGCCGCGCGCCGCAGCCCGGAGGGCATCGTCCCCCCCGTCCCCGGGGTAGACGCGCCGAGGCCGCAGCCCGGCGAGAGCCGCCCACCCCGGGGTGAGCCAGCGCGCCGCGCCGCTATGCCGGCGGTGCTAGTTGTCCACTGTCGACAACCGGAGGGGTGCGGGCCAGCTCAGGAGCTGCTCAGTGTGAGGTGCCTGCGAGATGGTCGGGCCTTGCTCAGGGCGGCTCACAGATGGCACAGCCTGCGGCCCACTGCGGCAAGCTCTCACTGGCCACGGCAGCGCGGGGGCGGCGAAATTGCCGTCTGCTTAGGGCGCTCAAATCTCGCGCCGTCCTGAGCACAGCGCATTTCCAGGAAAAAAAAAAAAAGGAGATCCCCTCTATGGACTTAACTCTTCCCTTGCAGAACACTTCATTATACTTTTGAAGTGACACCATCAAGACATTTTAGGTTTGAAATGTAGATTTTTATTAGAAAAGGACAGTCATATTAAAACAATGACAAAGTACTTGTATTATTGATTGGTTGTAAACGCTAAGCCTCTTTCCCACTTTTCCCCCCCCTTCTCCTCTTGGCTTTAGACTGGACACTACATTCACCTTGCCCTACATTATCTGCACAACATCCACCTCTACCTGTCAGTAGGTGTGCAGAGAAAGTTACTGATGTAGATTCTCAGATGTTTTTAGGTTTTCAAAATAAAAATTTTTTAATTAAAAAAATAGTGGAGTACATGCATCTCCATATGCACAGTTCTAAATTACTTTGGACAATGAGTACAGTTAAAACTGAAGAATTTGCACACAGTATGGCTCAAGAATTAGTAATCAAACACACAAAGGAGCAACAGTGACTGACTCAGGTTAGAAGGAGCAGAGCAGCATCTGTCCAGAGGTTACTAGACCTTCATCTGAACTACTGATGCTCTTCTACCCCTCATTGGAGTGAGCACTGATCAGTTATTTTCTGCGTACTTACAGCCAAGAAGCCCTCAAACATCTCCTTATCTATGAATGCCCAACTGAAACATTAATCAAACATCACTCCCAAGAAGAATTTGTCAACTGTCAATGTATAATGGTAAAACACTGAACTAGAGTAGACTAGGACCAGATTCATAGTTAAAACTGTATTTGAGTCTGGTTCTTCAAGAGTTAACAGCTGCTGCACTAACCCACTGTAATTCACATTACTAACCTTCCAGACTGGGTGATGGAAAAGCCAGCAGCAGCAGCACAGGAAGAATCATAACTCCATCTATCATTGTAGACCTGCAGAAAGAGCAAAAGGGAAAATAAGTGTACTTTAACAACTAAGCAGTTGGATTTTCTTCTAGTAGGCTTTTATTAAAAACAACAAAACACACACACACACTTTCCTACAAACTGCACAACAATTCTGACGGGGGAAGGAGACGGGGAGTCACAGTTGGTATTGTACTGCAGGTACACAACAATACTGTTTTTGCTAAGCAGATTCAAACTCTTGAAAGCAAACCTTGTCTGGCACACACTTGAATTTCTGGGCTTTCAAACCAAACCATTAAGATTTTTTTTTAAAAAAAAGTTCCTGTGAACTTAATACACGCAGTGCAAATCTGTTTAAGTTGAAGATGTGTCAGAAGAGAGGCACTGCCTGCCAGTGCAGACAGCCATAGAACACTAGTGGATAAGTCCCACTATTAGATTTTCTTTAAAACATAGGAAGTTGCTAGAAGGGAAGAGGGCACTCCATAGTTCAACTATTTTTAGTAATTAAATTTCCAGTTCTATTCTGCATTATTTGTGAAGGGTTCCATTCCAGTGATCCCAACACTATTCCTCTGCTACTAAACATTAAAACAATTGCATCTAGTGAGATAACTAAGGGATATTTCCAGCATATGCATAGTTTCTAGATACAAGTGAATTCATTAGATTTCCTATATTTCGTTAGTTTTTCCCTACAAATTGGTGTTTCCCTCCTCATATACATGAAAAGAAGATCGGACTGTCACTGCAAAGAAATATATTAAACAGGTTTCTGAGAAAACCACCTATTCCATAGCAATCACTTATGTTTTCCATCAAAATGGTCTCCTTTCTTTCCAATGCTAAATCTCTGGAATTAACAAACTTCATACACTTTTAAATCAAAAATGGAGGCAATAGCTTGTTTAAAGACAAGTTATTCTCTTCAAGGAAGAGAATGATTAGGACTATCCTAATGGAAGTGTTTCATAGTCCCTATTTACTTTCTTGGAAGTGGTTTCTGTTTGAGTGGATCAAATTTGGAAGACTCAGTACCTTCATTTCTTACTCTCACGAAAAACTTGCTTTTTAACCCAGGCTGCTAGTGACTTAATGCAGAAATAAAGCAAGGTATGGTACGGGGAAGCTTTACCTGGCAGAAAGCTGACTCAGACGACAGGCAACCAATCTTAAAAAAATTCAGAATTTTTAAATAGCTGGAAGGGATTTGACATAAAAAAAAGTTTGTGCAGATTGATGAATGTGACTAGAACACTCTTCCCCCCCACCACTCCATCACTGGGTCTCATTTGAACCGACATCTTAAGCAAGTCTTCTCTTGATGACTGCACCCAGATAAATTTCTGCATGCCTGGACAAAGGTGGTACAGTACACATGCCTCTTTCAGGAGACCACAGGTTCTAATGCACAGATAGAAAAAAATTGATTCTAGTGATGCTGCTCCACCACATGGAGTTGATTAAGCCAGCAACCCTGAAGCAAACTATTAGTACAGGGTTGGGAGTTACCCTGTAACTGAAGGGAGTGAATTTGAGAATTCACACCACTCAGCCTCCTTTAGAAGTGGAGCAGGACATGCACTGACCCACAGCCTGAAAAGGCTGTCAGACAGTCATGGGAATAGAGGATGACAGTAAAGCAAACAAACACTGAAGAAGAAAATTTAAACAGGAAATCAACAAAATGAAGAAAAAGGGAACATTCTTGAGGAAAGAGTGGGTTAAGACATTAGAAATTAGAGCATGAAAGGCATTTTGCAGACCAGCAAGAGATACTGAAGAAACATTAAGATACAGAAAGAAAAGGGGACAATCAGAGGACAGCAAGTTATTTTATCCCTTCCTCACCCCCCCATACAACCCTTCAAGAACACGCACTTATGACTTAACGGTTTGCCAGCTTCTTGAGAAACAGAACTTTTCCAGTTTTTGTTCCTCTCTTTGGTAAGAGTTGGCCTGGATGATGTTAGGAACTTAGTATGATGTCAATATGGGTCCACATTCACTACTTATGCTTCAAAACTAAGTGTTTGGCTGCACACAACACAGAAGGACAATAAATGTTCAGGAAATATGAACGAGTTTCTTCCCTAATGGTGAAAGGATCAACTTTTCAAAGTTGATCCATTCAATTAATTTTTCATCCCCAGATTATCATGCTGTTCAGTGAATCATTTTCAGATGCGCCCAAAAAAAAAAAAAAAAAAAAAAAAAAGGAAGCCAGAAGAACCAGTTGATCTAATAAGTAATAGAGCAACTTTCAATAAATGTATCTCAAAACACTTTAAAAAAGGAAGTAAGTATCCACGTGTAAAATGGCAAGATTGAAACACACACTGAGAAGTGAAGTGACTTGCTCAAGTTCACCCAGTAGGCCAGTGCCAGAACCAGGAACAGAACCCAGATCACCATCAGATCTCACTGCTTTCCAATAGCACTCCAATTCAAAGTATTCTAGACACAACTTAAGCATTTCTTAACATTAAAAAAAGCCTGCTGACTAACCAACATTCAGAGATCTGTTTGAGGGCACCTATTTATATAAACCTCTTTGGACAACAGGCCTTTTCTATTATAAATGTGAACAAAAAGGTCAGTCACACAGCATTGTAATCTGCATTTTATAATGTGCTATCTCACTGGGAAAGCAGATACCAAGAACCCTAGGCTCCGCTTCTTTGCAACAATTCCCTTGGCATTCCTTCTCCTGAAAGCCTCAAAAGCATATTTTGCTTATATGTCCCATGAAGTGCTGTGTACACTAATGGTATTCTAAAAAAATCTATGTATATTTGACAATTATGCCGTGTTTATGCAGACTAGGTACAGCCCCTGAGCTTCTGGCAAAATTACCACTGTGGCTTCACAACTGAGTTACTCAACAACTGACTAGATTTGCTGCTGTGGTTGTAAGGCACAGGGCAGAGAGTTGAAGTGTGAGCCTCAAACCTTAATGAAATCTTGATTTTCCTTTGAAAGATGGGGGTGAAGTGGAGAAAGAAAGGGGGGGGGGAAAAAAGAATGACTTTGAGAAGCAGCCCATCAACAGGGCTACAAAAAAATATATATATATATCATCATCAAAAGCCTTGGCAAAAAGGTTTGTTCTCTATAAAGATTTGTCTCTGCTCCAATAAGAACAAAAAACAAATTCCAAATAATAAAATTAGACTCCAGTAAGCAAGAGAACCAGAGATCTGTTCTCTCATTGTATGCGGTTATCCAGCTCCAGCTAACATACTGTGTTTATACAGCTGAAAGCCTGCCAAAAACTTTGGAAGAGATGTCAAGATCCCTTGCTGGTTGCCATTTTGCTCAGAGAATGAAGTATCTGCTGTTGGCCTGTTAATTCAGCTAGTTAAAAATAAACTAAGAAAGAAACTCATTTATAAATCTGCTGCACAATCAGATGCCAACAATCAAAACAATGAAGGAGGTTCCACAGATTACCTCTTACCTTGACAGAAATGTATCCATCAAAAACAGACCGTTCACAGTGATTAGGACATAAATGTTTATAAAAGAAATACAACCCTCTGCACTTTGGTATCTGCTGGCTGAGCAGTCTTCTGATGTGTCGGCTGGAAAAGTAGGGAGTAAGGGAGAGGGGGAAAGAAGTGGCAGCAGTTCAAGATAGCACTGAGCTGCTCTGAGGCTGTTTTCTGTTCAAATGATCTGTCACCTGAGACTTAACCTCTGATAAGCACCTCAGCCACACAATCCCATCTCCAGCTAGCTTACTGGCTTCTCAGCTTTGATTTTCACAGGACATCCTTGCCACTCTTGAAGTTTGAGATTAAACATTTCCTGCTGTACAGATAAACCTGACAAAGGAACTACTGTTCCTGAGTCTGAAAGTATAGAGAACTGAAAGAAGACAGCCATGACTGCTCACCTGCAGGAATCAGACATATTTATGGTTCTGTTTTTTCATTTGTTTTTTTCAATGCAGTTAAAAGGTGAAGTTTATTGGTTGTATCAACAAACATCAAAGATGACTCCCATGACTGTGCTCCAACAGGATTACATGTAAGCCAGTGCTCTATTGTCTCAGTATTTGCTAGGTTATCAACCTACCACAGATCAAAGCAGACAAACCAATTCCAGCACATCTAAGTTATGGTCACTGAACATGCTTACCATATTCTACCTAATACATGCTCTCCTTTGCTGAAGAGGACACACTGCACTAAGTACACACAAATTTCCAAGCCCACGTTTTTTCCATGATCTATTTGATTTACTTTTGTCAACTAGATTGAATATGAACCTTGACATATATTTATTCAGTAATAAGTCACCAGGACCTGATAACATTCATTTGAGTTCTGAAAGAAAATCTATTATGAAATTTCAGATCATGGGTATGAAACCTATAGCTTAAATTAGCCTCTGTACCAGATGACTGGAGGATGGGCAATGAAATATTGATTTTTAGAAAAGGCTCTAGAGGCGATTCTGGCAACTACAGGCCAGTAAGCCTAACTTCAGTACGAGGCAAATTGGTTGCAGCTATAGCAAAGAACAAAATCATCAGACACAGATAAATCTGATATGTTGTGGAAGAGTCAACAGGACTTTTACTAAGGGAAGTCATGCCTCACCAATCTATTAGAATTCTTCAAAGAAGTCAACAAGCATGTGGAGAAGGGTGATCCAGTCGATACAGTGTGCTTGGTCTTTCAGAAAGCCTTTGACAAGGTCCCTCAAAGGCTCTTAAGCAAACTAAACAAACAGTCATGGGTAAGGTTAAGATTTTTACTAAAAATAACTGACACAGTCACAGACAGGTTGCAGGCAAAGAAAAACTCACAGAACCCCATGAATTGTCTGTGACTTTGACTAAAAATAAGCAGAAGGGAGGGCTGAAGCAAGGAGAGGAATGACAGTTGGAGCCCCACTGCAGGGGAGACTGACAAGCCGGGGGCGGGAGGGAAGGAAATCGTGCACACAGCCCTGGTTGCAGCAGGGGTGGTGCGCATGACTATACTATATGTATCCTTAATCATGGGATTAGAAGGAAGGTCGCCTCATGGATCAGTAGCTGGTTAAAAAAAGATAGGAAATAAAGGGTAGGAATAAATAACCAGTTTTCACAAGGGAGAGAGTAGTGAATACCAGGATCCTGCAAGGATCAGTAGTAGTTCAATATATTCAATGATTTTTCGGGGGGGGGGGGCGCAGAGGGGGCAGAAATGAACAATGAGTAAGGCTGCAAGTCTATCACAGAGGTCACAGATTCCGTGATTTCTGTGACTTCCGTGACTTTTGCTGCAACTGGTGCCAGCAGCAGCAGTTTCGGTGTGTGGTAGGGGCTCAGGGCTAGAAGCAGGAAACTCCCTGGCTCCCACTGGCATGGCCCCCCTGCAGTTCATAGGCAGCAGAGGGGGTCTCTGCGCCGCACACTGCCTGTGCCTGTAGGCCCCACCCCTGCAGCTCCCATTGGCTGCAGTTCCCACCCAATAGGAGCTACGATAGCCAGCACTTGTGGCAGGAGCAGTGGAGTCCCTGCCCTGGCCCTGCCTCTGCTGCTTAGGAGCTGCAGGGATAGGGAGCTGGGTAGGAAACCCCTGCCAGCCCTGTCAACCCCTCCACCCCACCCCAGCACCAGTGGGGGTCCCGGGCCACATCCCCCAGCACCCACAGTGCCTCCTTACCACCCCCCGCCTCCCCAAGTTTTAGTCCGGGCAACTATTTTTAGTAAAAGGTCATAGATGAATGAATTTTTGTTTATGTACCGTGATCTGTCCATGACTTCTATTAAGAATACCAATGACTAAAACATAGCCTTAACAATGAGGTGGTAGAGTTTGCAGAGGATACAAAATTACTCAAGATAGTTAAGTCCAAAGCTGACTGTGAAGACCTCACTAAACTGGGTGACTGGGAAACAACATAGATGAAATTCAATGTTGGTAATGCAAAGTAACACACATTGGAAGACAATCTCAACTTTACATGCAAAATGATGGGGATCGAAACTATCTATTAGCACTCAGGAAAGATCTTGGAGTCATTGTAGATAGTTCTCTTAAAACCATCTGCTCAACGTGCAGTGCAGTCAAAAAAAAGCTAAAGAAACAATTAGAAAAGGAATACATAAGAAGTCAGTAAATATCATAATCCATGGGATGCCCACACACTGAATCCTATGTACCACTCTGGTTGCCTCATCTCAAGAAAAAAAGATACAAGAATTGGAAAAGATGCCAAAAATGGCAACAAAAATAATAAGGGGTATGGAACAGCTCCCATGTGAGGAGAGATTATAAAGGCCG
The DNA here is from genome assembly GCF_003597395.2 of Chelonoidis abingdonii. Classification (NCBI taxonomy): domain Eukaryota; kingdom Metazoa; phylum Chordata; order Testudines; family Testudinidae; genus Chelonoidis; species Chelonoidis abingdonii. The sequence goes on along the minus strand of NC_133778.1, from coordinate 49,343,702 downwards.
GAGCTATACAGCTTAGAAAAGAGATGACTAAAGAGGGATACGATAGAGATCTATAAAATCATGAATGGTATCAAGAAAATCATGAATGGTATCAAGAAACGGAATAAGGAAGTGTTACTTACCCCTTCACAAAACACAAGACCTAGAGGACACCTAAAGAAATTAACAGGCAGCAAATTCAAAACAAACATAAGGAAGTACTTCTTCACAAAGCCCATAGCAAACCTGTGGAACTCATTCCCAGAGCATATTGTGAAAGCCAAAACTACCCAAAAAAAATTACGTAAGTTCATGGATGTTAGGTTAATCGATGGCTATTAGCCGAGATGATCAGCGATGCAACCCCATGTTCCTGGTGTCCCTAAAACACTGACTGCCAGAGGCTGGGTCTAGAGGATAGGGAATGGATCACTCAAAATTGTCCTGTTCTGTTCATTCACTCTGAAGCATCTAAGGGGAGAGGGAAAGATAGCTCAGTGGTTTGAGCATTGGCCTGCTAAACCCAGGGTTGCGAATTCAATCCTTGGAGGCCATTTAGGGAATTGGGGTAAAAATCTGTCTGGGGACTGGTCCTGCTTTGAGCAGGGGGTTGGACTAGATGACCTCCTGAGGTCCCTTCCAACCCTATGAACTGAGAGACACAGGGTATAGAGCTAGACAGACAAGTGGTCTGACCCAGTATGGCCATTCTTATGTTGTTTAAAAATAAATAAGAAATCCATACCATATAACTAGAATTCTTAATACATAGTGAAAACTGCCTTTTATATTTTGTGATTTTTAAAATGACTAACCAATATTCTAAACGAACCACTACAATACTCAGGTATAAATCACAGAAGATTGCAATAGTACAATGAAATCCTTGTAGTGAAACTGATAATACTAATTAAGGAGACTTACATAGTGCTTTATTATAACTTCAAAGTGCTGTATAAACATGGGGCACATTCCTAAAATTATACTGTGAGAAGGTCGAAGGGGAATGTTCTTGCCTATATAAACACCCAAGATTATTAAAACTTCACATTTTAAATTTGATATGCTTTTCTCCATTTAATGCTTTTTGTTTGGGGGAGGGAGGTGGTTCCTTCTCTCTAAGCTCAGGTAATGAAGGCACTATTTACACAGTGCCACAATCATGCTAGATACTTTAGAAGCTGCATGGAAAAAAAGATCCCATCTGTAAAAGGTTACAGTCCAAGCCCAAAATCTCAACTATGAACCCTTCTATCCATGGATTCAGTCATACTGAAGTTAATGGAACTGCAAAAAAAATGCAAGGGCCTACAACCATAGATCTATTTTGCGGGACCAGGGCCTAAATAGACAGGAGATGGGATGTAACAAGAAGTGGCCCACATCTTGTTAGTTCACACATTTTGGTTTGAATATTTGTATAGAACAGAGGGAGAGTAATCTTGTTTGTAAACAATTTGTCTGAAAGGATGTCTGGAGTTTCTAAGCCTCATGGTGAAGTCCTTCCTTTTCAAAAAAAACACACAAGGACAGTGGAGAGGCTTGGTAGACAGGTCTCTAGTCAATTTCACTTTCAGGCTGTTTTTTTTAATTAACATAATACTTCAAAGTTTTAGTTGCCAACACAGCACAGTAATGTTTGTTTTTTAAAACCTGTTTAGAATTAAAAAATAAATGAGAACAAGTTCAATTAATATCAGGTTTTTAAAAAAATAAAATGCATGTCAAACCTACATTTGGAGATACCCATGTGAAATTTGTATCAAAGGATCGTTCTGCCATGGAATTTGCGGTCAAATTCCATTTTTGTTAAAGTTTCAGGAAGAGAAAGATTTACTTTTGTAAAATGCAAAGGAAACTTTTTGAGTGTAAAAACATTCCTTTGAAAGGCTTACAATTCAGATGTAAAGCATTGCACTATCACCACATAGGACCGTGTATTGTCTACACAAGACACTGACACTAAAGAAAAACAAAAGTAAAACCAACTAGCAAGGTCTTTCATTGCCAAGGGAAAAAACAAAAAGCAAACAAGAGTCTGTGAAAGATGCCTCAGATTAAAAATAAAGATGTGTTAGCAACACTGGTACACGTGGCATATTGTACACCTGTATTTGGTGGAGTTTCACATTAATTTTTGACAGAGACTTTGGTGTGCAGCTAATAATACATCAAGCTTTATTTCCAGTTCCATTCCCAGACATGTATTCCCCATCCCCAATTTTCTATTAATGAATTTGTGTATGGCTATTCAACAGGCATTTCCTGTACTAAGAACTACTACAGCTACTATCACCACTAGAGGGTAGTAAAAACACAGTGTGACAGTATTACTTCTGGAAATGCACATCCAAGTCAAATACAAAGAAGCAGATTATTAATGGAACAAACTAAATTTAAAGCTGCTCTGGGTCACTGGGAAAGTAAAAATCCTCTGTTTGTACTTAATATCTGAATTTGTAAGTTTGACCTTTTTACTAAACACGCAAACTTTTTGTGTATTAAAAAGCTATCTGGGATCCCAAGCCAGTATGTAAGAGTCACATTGCAAGCAAGCTTTTGGTTCAAAACTTGGGGCAGAGAACGGATTCAGAAAGGGCAAGTGTACAGCAAGTTCAGAAAATTAAGACTGGTGTTCATAAAGCACTGTAAAAGGGGTAGCATTCTGAACCATCTAAATGCCTGGGTAAAAATCCAATATGGCAAACAGAATTTAGGATTTTCACCGCACACAAGTAAACATATCCATTATCCTAGTCTTCACATGAAACTCCACTGATCTCCTCTCAACATATCACTATGGCCTGACTATGCAGGCAAAAATTGGACCCAGAATTCATTGGTACTGCATCTCCACTGATGATTACAGTTAGGAAGTAAAGAGAGAATCAGGTATTTTTAAAGTCTAAAAGGTAGGACTGACAGCAACACAGCTTGCTGGAAGCTGTGTGCTGCACTGTTTCTGTACAGGGCCATGAACGTCACTTACACACATTCTGAACCCCCATGGAATGGTCCAAATGAAAGCAAGGCAGGTTCAATTAATTAACATGAAACAATCTCTTCATGAGGCACAGACATGGACACACACCATTAAACAAGTTCAAATTATTTTGAAGAGTTCAGGAGCACCCAAATTCCGTAATACTGACAGCACTGGTGGCAGCTGACAGAGACTGCAAGGGCTCCACGTATTTTGCATGTACCTCAGATTTAAAATAAAAAAAATAAATAAATATAGACCATATTGATTTGTAATTCTACCTTCCATGATAGCTGCATATCAGCTGAGTTCATCATCAATTAAAACCTTTATTTACATAAGCTTTGTCCTCACCTTGCAGTTATAGGGAATGACTGTAATTATGTGACCGTACACACACATTCCCCCAAACAATACACAAAACCAGGGCCTTCAAAGGGCTTGTCTAGTCTACACTGAGAAGGCTACAGCTGGGCTGCTTTAGTGCCTGACTGAGTGCAGACACTACACCAGTGGCCATCAAATTTTTTTTTTTTTTAAACTGGTGACCCCTTTCACATAGCAAATCTCTGAATGCAACCCCCCTTATAAATAAAAAAACATTTTTTTAGATACATATATTTAAAACTATTATAAATGCTGGAGGCAAAGCAGGGTTTGAGGTGGAGGTGGACAGCTCACAACCTCCCCATGTAATAATATCCTGACTCCCAGTTTGAGAACCCCTGACCTAAACCAAGGGGAGGGGTTCTCCCATCAGTGTAGGCAATTCACCTCTCCAAGTGGCAGCAATGCCTCTTTCATTTCTCTAGTGCTGTCTACGCTAACGGTTAGGTCCACTGAACTACATGGCTCAGGGTGTGGATTTTTCACACCCCTGAGCAACATAGCTGGCTCGACCTAACTTTTTAGCACAGGCCAGGCCAGAGTCAGACGAATCGCACATGTGGGTACTGACCTGAGGGAAAAATACCCAACTCCTTACCTAGATCACTAAGATGTGACACGGAAGTCAGTCAAACTCCATTTGGTATCTGCATGTGTATAAAGTACCCATCAGTAGAGTACCAACATCTAAGCCCAGCAGAAACAGTCTGAAAGACAGGAAGTCTCAGTCTGAGACGCACCAAGAATGTAGGCACTGCAAGGTTTTGATGTGCTGGGTTCCTATCCAGCCTGTCAATAGTGGAGACACCAAAGAGAACAGCACTAACTCCTGGACCAAGGTGTCATGCCCTAAACAAATCCAACAAGTATAATGAAAGTTAGTCTCACTTATGAAAAACTTTTGATTTCCATAGCTGTTATAGCTTAAACAAAACACACACACACACACACACACACACACACACACGTCATCAATTACAGGAATAAAATCTCATTTGGTCTCCCTGTTGGTGTCAAGCTAGCATACATTTGTCTATGCTGTCACCCACAGCTCATACACTGATTACAGAAATTACAGTGTGAGGGAACAAGTATCAAATACACGGCTTGGAACAACCTACTCATGCAAGAGAAATTTTGCCTGGGCAAGTGGACTGAATGGAGGCAGAGAACCCCTGGCTCCTTCCTCTCCCGCCCCTCCTTTGAGGTGAGGGGACTCAAAAGGAACAAAGCTGAATAAGTAGCACTAACTGCTTTCCATATTGGGGGACAGGGAAGAGGTAGGCAGGGATCACATCAGTGAAGCTCCTTTAAGAGGAGTCTCAAGTGTGTCCAGGAAAAGAGCAGACCCAGGAGGAGTCTTTAAGAGGCTGGGGCCCAATTCCTCCCCACCCCTGGGGAAAAGCCCCAAGACTCATTTATTCAGGGAGTCTACCATTCATTAACTGGTATGTGTGGATTCGTGATTTTATATTGGGCTTAGGATGGTTTACAGAGTTTTATAGAACAGTGAAGATGTGGCAATTTAAGTTAAACAGGGACAGCTTGTGGAGAAAGTGTGGGGAAGAGAGGGAGGGGGAGGGTTTGGCAGTACAGGTACTTTTCACCCAGGACAGTAGGTGAGGAATTGTCAAAGAATTTTCTTCAAGCCCTTTCAAAAACTCAAGACACATTACACCCTACTTGTGTCTTTTAAGATTCTGTATCTCACTGTATTTAGGGCTGGTCTACATTGGCAACACTAAAGCACTGCTGCAGCAGCGCTTTAATGTGCCTTGTGTGGTTCCAGTACTCTTTAAAAACCATCTCAACAAGGGGCACAGCTCCCAGCGCTGGGGCTCTGTTTACACTGGTGCTTTACAGCGCTGCAGCTTGCTGCACTCAGGAGGGTGTTTTTTCACACCCCTGAGTAAGAAAGTTGCAGCACTGTTAATTCCCAGTGTAGACAAACCCACAGTTTACAGCCTTTCACAGAAGCCGAAGCCAAAGCCATTCTCCCCTCAAAGAGAAGCCAAGGGCACTGCATTTTTACTGAAGTCAAGGCCTAACATAGCACTATAATGAAAGAGGAAGAGGCTATAGAGCCTTGTTCCCTACACACAAAATAATGTTTCTTAAAAATGCTCATTCAATATTAAGTTGTGTGCACACTGCCACTTTCAGTGCTAAAATTTTAGTCATTCAGGGATGTGAAAACACACATACACAGCGACAGAAGTTTTAGTGCTGAAAAGCACCAGTATAAACAGTGCTTTTGTAACCAGGAACCCTCATTTGGGGTGGGGGGGTTAAATCACTGGAAGAGCTCTTTCCTGGCGATAAAGTGTGTCTACACTGCCCACATCACAACACTGCCGTGGCCGCACTGTAACATGGGCAGTGTAGACATACATCTCTAGTGGCTCTGGTTCACTGGTGACCTCATCCCTGAATATTTAAGAACCGTGTGCACAATTTTATGTACGCAAACAGCCAAGTAGAAACTGAACTATCATTCGTATTGACAAATAACTGATACAGTCATAAGTAGTTGCATGAGAAAGTTAGGCTCAACAACTTAAGATGTATAAAGATGCATACTCAAATTTACCACAGGTACACAAACAAAGCAAGACATTTAACAGCAAGTATACCCGTTATTGCTGCTTCCCACATATTTCAGCAGCTCATTAATGTACATATCCTTAATAACATTTTGAATATTAAATGAGTTATACATTTTATGTCACATTGGCACACAATGCGATGCTCAAACATGCTCCTATGGGATGGGAAGCATTGAGGCCTGCTTGCTGAAGTCAACAGGCACATTGGAGACTGTCTTACAGTAGCAGCATGAGCTCTCTATTTTTAAAAAGGGTGAAAGTATTCACGAATCTCAGCAATATATTTTAAACTGGTTTGGGTAATCCTGAATTCTGCTGCAGCCATGCCAAACCACTGCACATATCAATACACTTGCATAATCAGAGGCATTTTAATTATAAACATCAGAAAACCAGTTTAGAATGAAGGTTCTGTTATAGAAGAGGCAAGCATAGGGCCCAATCCTGCAAACACTGCCACATATTGAGCTAACCTGCTATGATGCTTCTCATTCAGTCACAAGTGTTTGCAGTATCCTGACCATGCTGCTTAAAATCTCAGCACAGAGCTTCAGGGAAAGGAGGGTTTATTTATTTTAAAAGAAAACTTAGCTTGACCATTATTAGTTGCACAACTGTAAACAAAAGCCAAATCACAAGTCAGATTGTTATGATGATCAAGGAGTTGTGTTTTTAAAAAAAATGGCAAAAGCACAAAGATAATTTTAAGAGGTAAACACAGATTTTAAACTTTGGGAAGTGACCTGTGTGTGTATACCAAATACTTCTAATGAGGGTTATATTGGTGTAATATTTGCTCTAAATACTTATAGTATTTGCTCAACCAGATTCAGGGATAAACAAGTATCAGATAGGTAGCCATGTTAGTTTGTATCCACAAAAAACAACAAGGAGTCCAGTGGCAAATTTAAATACTGACAGATTTATTTGCCCATAAGCTTTCTCAGGTAAAAACCCACTTCTTCAGATGCATGGAGTGACTTTAGTCTTTAGGGACAAACAGAAGCTCTATGACAGTCTCTTGGCTTTTCAAAATTAATTAAAAAAAGTGTTTAAGTCACATTAAAGGTGTGTGTTACAAACTGACAGATGAAGAGGGAAGAGAAACCTTAACTTGCTTCCCTACAGAAAAGAACACAGGGCTTGTCAGAATATCAGAGTGGTGGAATATTTATTAGTCTTTACAATGACAATGCTGTCTGGTTTTGGGTGAAGAACAAATTCTTTAGCTGCAGAACTTTTTTTTTTTTTTTTTTTTTATGTAAGCTGCTTATGTGTAAGTAGTATTAAGGACGAATACTGCAGATGCTGATATTCTGATTATTTGAAGCTTAAAAAAGTAGGTTGGGTGTTATACTTTGCAGCCATAATATAAGACAGAAGGAATTTTTAGCTGATGAGATACTTCTGCATTCCCTTCTTCCAAGAATTGTTAGCTGCCCTCCTGAAACTGATTTGCTTCAGAAAGACATTGCAAGTATTTTCCTGACAAACTAGTTCTTGTAACTTTACAAGACCATTTACGATCAAACGGTATTTTGTTCTTGCAAATCAAACATACCATTAAGAGTTTGGGGCCAGTTTTAGAGGATGTTAAGAAGATGGTTGCAAGCAAGTCTGACAAAGGTCCTGCCTACAACTGTAACTTCACCATACTGGGGAACATGATACCGCACATAGGGCCATGTTTTAAAAAGTGTATTTGTGTTGTGTTTCCAGTCCCACAAAAGTCAAAAAGTCATATGATGATTTTTATATACGTAAAAGCAGAGGATAGCCCCACCTATGCTGCATGATGGATCTGTGTTTTAAGCCCTCTTAGGACTACAATTATTTTACTGCATTCAGGACCTGATAATAGTTACAATGTAGATAGAGACCAATGTAAACATATGACACTAGGAAAAGATGTCTTTTAAAACATTAGTTCAACATTTTAACTAAAACATTGAAAATTTTTGCATGGTCAGGGGAAGTTGGATTTTAACATTGTGTGGAGGGTGGTCAATCAATCACCTTTTGTAATGTGTTTAGTTAAACATCTCATGGCTAATACATTTTAAGATACACCTCTTTATCCTAGTCTAACAAAAGCAGGGGAGTTGCTCATCTATCAAAAATGTAGAAGAGTGGTTCAGCATCACAGGGCAAGACATTATAGGAAATGTGTGTTTCACAAATTTCTATGTCCCAATATCTGACTAATAATTAATACTATTTAGAGACCCATAATTCAAAATGAACTCCTTCACCAGGTACGTGGGGGGGGGGGGGGGGGGAGAAGAGAGAGCACTAGTCTAGATTCTGCAGATTGCCATGTGTACTAATTAAATACTGTCTCACTAGTGGTTAGTTCTGTGTTTTCACACATGCATGGAATTTAGAAGGTGCAAATGTTTCTTATTTTCAGCCTGTGATATTATCAGGTTGGAGCATTTCAAACTGAATACCTAGTAAATGAATTCATGGAATGCTATTGCAAGCACTGTCATTACAGACAGAACTTTTTCCGTGGCCCCTTATCTATTTAAATATTCTACCACAAGTAACTAACTTCATTTGCACATCAATAATCCCAGCAGGATTTTGCCTGCCAGGGTAAAGCTGAACCTCTAATTATTTTCCCAAGGTCTATAATGTTAACAGAAAATCACATTACTCACTAAATCAAGAGAGAGAGTGTGGTGGGGTGGGAAGAACTATAATAAATTCTTATACAAAAATATTTTGCTTTGTTCCCCTCATCCCAAGCCTCCTAACGAGAATGCGATTAATGGAATTTTCCAGCAACTCAGCTTGAAACATGTTTTTGCCCATCTCACTGCTATGGCAGAATCAGATAATTGCAGTGTGACTCAACAAATGCACAGCTGTTCATTAAAATATATTCAAACAAATATGAGCAGGGCAGGAGAGTAAGATGTCCAAAGGGACTCCACACAAGTTAGTTAGGAAGAAAGCAGAAAAAGGAAGATCACAGCCTGAAGTCATCAACAATATCCCTGGACAGTTGGCCCTCTACAAAATGTGAGGGAACAAGCCACATATTTCTGTTTTTCAAGAAGGCAACTTGACAGGAGTTTTTAAATTGGGCTGATTGCTCTTTTTAACTTCTTTATGACGGTTAGGAAAGGTTGCAGGAGGGGCAGGGTGTTCTGAGTTAGGAAAAGTTGTGGGGGAGGGGGGGGAGGGAGACAACAGGTTAACTCCCTCCCCCCCAAAGAGCAGCCAGTCAGAAGTTTAGGAGGTTTTTTTGCTTTCGTTTTAAAAACAAACAAGTCTTTAAAGACAATCTGATTAAAAGTCCTCTCTATATAAATGCTGTCCCGTCCCTCCCTCCCCACACACACACCCCATTTAAGACGTTTTCATTAAATTCTTTCCTTAACTACCCTCTTGAAAGGCAAATAGCTGAATCCAATTAGTTATCCAGGCAAAAGAGGAGGATCCAGCTACACAAGCACGTTTAGCTCTCAAAAGACTGTATTACAATACCACAGACAGAGCCTTGACTACATTATCCTATATAATCTGGCATTGCCTGTTTGGACAGGAACAAACCATGTTACCAAACTTGTAGGATTTTAGGTAAGTGAAGGTCAAAGTATGGTACAATAGGACCGCCATCTTGTAACACAACAAATGCATTGGTAGATTTGCTGAACTACAGCATACCCAAGAATAGTTCAAGGGAACTCATCCCTCAACTCTGCCATGCCACACACTTCCTTCCCCTGATGAGATTTGGCAAGTTTGCTTGGCCCTGGATGCAGCTACACAACAAAACAAAAACACACACCACATACACACACAGCTGAAATCTTATCTACTTTTCTATTTAGAACCTAAAAGACCACCTATCATTTCTAGAATATTTGAAGATCATTCAGTTTTAAGATGACAAATAATTCATAGATCAAGGACATTCTAAAGTTGTAGCTTAGCTACTGATCTTTACGGGAAGGTAAGGGATCATTTTCAAACCCATCAGAATCTTCTTAAAATCCTATAGGTAGTTTGTTTCTAAACAGCCTTATTAGACTGACTGAAAACCATAAAATTCTACAGAAAAGTAAAGAAGCGGATGAAGCAACAAAAAGCCATTGTAATTTACGAGCAAGGATGCTTCCAAAATAGGAGAATATATCATTCCTCATCCGTGAAAGTTATCTTTCAAACACCAGGCTAACGTGATACATTTATGTGATCCACCTTACCAGAATACAAGCTTTCATTTTAAATATTAAGTTTCTTGCAGTGATAGTTGTGAACAAACCTTCCAAACCAGATGTAAACCAATGCAATGTTTGTCTATCTGCAGACTCAGGAATACAGCAATAGTTTGAGGCGTTCTGAACTAAGCTTCTCCTATCAAACTCCTCAGTAAAATAACTAAAGCCTGATTATGCTTTTAGTATCATCTCTATGCTGATCATTTTAGTGGATGAATGAAGGAATGAGGAGAAGCCTACACTGATACAGAAACGACAAACAAAAGAAACAGATTGTGAAAGATAAAAGAGAAACAAGGAGAAAAAGCTGAAAGGTGAGCTTACTTTCCCAATGAGTGATACTGAATGCCATTATCAAGATACTAACAAATAATGCATATGAACATAAATTACATAAAAGGCAATTCTCTAGCATTGATCTTTGTGCAAGTCAAATGAGATCAGAGAAAGTTTCACTAAGGTTATGTATGTAGCCCTAAATGTACATTTCACCCCACTAAACTTAAAAGATTAACCCAGTCCTCTGGCCGAATGAGTTTGGTACTCCAGTTCCTTCCTGCACTTAGGGTATGTCTACACTGGAAACTTCAAAGCACTGCTGCGGGAATGCTCCCACAGCAGCACTGTGAAGTGCCAGTGTGGTCACGCACGAGCACTGGACGAGAGCTCTCCCGGTAATCCACCTCCACGAGGGGATTAGCTCCCAGTATTGCCAGCACGGCTCCCAACGCTCAGAGCCTGTCTACATTAGCACTTTAAAGTGCTCAGACTTGCTGCGCTCAGGGGGGTGATTTTTCACCCCCCGAGCCAGCTGTTAAAGAGCTATAAAACGTACATGTAGACAAGCCCTTAGTGTGTGTTGGCTGTCGGAATGGGTGTGACCTAGATCTCTCAGTCACTGGCAAAACAGGTAACCCATCTCCACAAAAGCCCAAGTCTTACTCTAACTCAGTAGCAGACAAGCAACCACATCTGTCTACGAAGGTGCAAGAAAGACAGGAAAAACTTCAGCTGAAGAAGAACCGAGTCAGCCTAGAGGTCCAGGAAGCTGCAACATAGAAAATGAACCGAGGCACCTAAGATAATTCTCAGAAATTAACTGCAGCTAAACAAGCTAGAAGGGGCACAAAAATATCTGGAGGGGACTGAAACATCAGCAACACGGGCATCATGGTCCCACTGTCACCTCCAGGCAACAGAGGGAAAGAATGTAATCCAGCGCCCATGATAAACAGGTGATAAAATAAGGGAACTCTTTCCCCAGCTCCTTCTATACCCTCCACTTTGCTCCAGCTCTGTCAGAAGTTTGTCAGCCTTTTAGTCTGTAATTCCCTCATATGAGTACCCTACTCCCTAAAATTGGGGCTAGACCAGCATATGCAGGGCTAGGGATTAATTCCTCCATAAAGATCACTGGACCTCAACCACAGCCAATGGGGCAGGGAAAGCCTCTCACAAAAGGTTCCCCCTCTGGCTCCCAAGCTCAAAAGGCAGACACACAAGCTTAACAAAACATCCTAGAAGGGGCATAAAGTAAACCAATACTCAACTTAAATGGTGAAAGAAATTGAGAGTCAGATCCCAAACCAGATCAACAGGAGGAAGAAGATCCAGAGAAAAATGGCAAAAGCCTTGATAAGTCACATTTGCGGGGGGAGAGGGGGGAGGAGGAGTAGAAGAAGAAGAGTAGGGCAGGAGGACACTACAAATTCCCTAGTGTAGACAGGGAATAAAGGCCTTATATGCAATAGAAATTTGTAGCCAGAAATGCAGGCTAGCATAGCTACACCAGTGTAATCTATTAGCATAGAAAGAGAAAGCCTTTACTTGCCCTGAGGAAGTTCACTCCCATTTCAAGCAATAGCTGTCAGTCTGTCATAGACAAGGCTTTAGATCCTGAGTGCTCAACACGGACCCTAGAAATCCATTTGCCACAGAAAAAATGCAGAATGTGTGTTTTTACAGAGAATCAATGTTTTGTTTTTACATTTTGTGAAAAAAAAAAAGAAAAAAAAAGTTTTACTAATATTACCAGTGTCACTTATTCAATGCATGCAACCTCCCCCTCTTGTGACTGATTTTTGAATGCACTTTAAGTTTACAGTTGAACCCCATTTATCCAATCTAATTGGGACCGGGGCCAGATGGGGGGGGTGGTGATAAAAATCCAGATAACCAGGAGAATTGGCAAAGAGCTTTCTCCCCCTTATTACAAGATGGGGTGAGGGTTTTGGGCAGTCAGCTACAGCCAATATTTCAGTTAATACAGAGAGCAAGATGACGAGGATTGGATAAATCGGGTTCTACAGTATATCATTAAAAACACTGTGTTCAACTGATACCTATATATACTGTAGCTATGGAAAAACACGGCTACTCACCTTTGTAACTGTTGTTCTTCGAGATGTGTTGCTCATATCCATTCCAGTAGGTGTACGCGCCGCGCGTGCACATTCGTCGGAAGACTTTTACCTAGCAACTCCAGCGGGCCGGCAGGTCGCCCCTAGAGTGGCGCCGCCAAGGCGGTAAATATACCCCTGCGGCCCACCCACCCTTCAGCTCCTTCTTGCCGCTACTCCGACAGTGGGGAGAGGGCGGGCGTGGAATGGTATGAAGACACATCTCGAAGAAACAACAGTTACAAAGGTGAGTAACCGTGTTTCTTCTTCGAGTGATTGCTCCATATCCATTCCAGTAGGTGATTCCCAGCCTTACTAGGCGGTGGGGTCGAGTGGAGGTCGCACGCGTGCAACACAGCAGAGCCGAAGGCTGCATCATCCCTGGACTGTTGGATCAGGGCATAATGGGAAGCGAAGGTGTGCACAGAGCGACCAGCTCGCTGCCCTGCAGATTCCTGGACGGGTACTCGCGCAAGGAACGCCGTCGATGATGCTTGGGCTAGTAGACTGCGCGGTCACATTGCCCGACGGAGACGGCCAGGTCGTAACAGGCCCGTATGCAGGATGTCACCACGAGGAGATCCTCTGCGAGGAGACAGGCAACCCTTAACCTGGTCAGCTATGGCAACAAAAGCTGGGGGGATTTGCGGAACGCTTGGTCCGTTCTATGTAAAAGGCGAGCGCCCACGCACCTCTAGGAGTGCAACTGCTGCCCGGAGACGACATGAGGTTTCGGAAAGAATTCGGGTAGAATATGTCCTGTTATGTGAAGCCGAGACAACTTTTGGGAGAAAGGCGGGGTGCGGCCTTAGTGTGTACTTTGTCGCGATGGATCGTGGACGGGGCTCTACCATGAGGGCGCGTAGCTCTGACACACACCTAGCAGAAGTGATGGCCACCGGAACGCCGTCTTCCAGTAGAGGAGGGACACGTAGCCAGCGTTCAAACGGTGGGGGGGGGGGGGATATAAGACGGAGACAACACCAGGTTCAGATCCAAGAGGGGCTGGGCGGCAGACCTGGGGTGAGACGCTCCAGCTTTTAGGAATCTAGCCCACCTGGGTGTGAGAAGACAGAGGGCCATCGCCCCCGGCTGGAAGATGGAGATAGCGGCTAGTGAACCCGGAGAGAGGACACCGCAGGCCTTGCTGCTTGAGCGACCAAAGGTAATCGAGGACGTTGGACGGAACATCAGTGGGGTGGAAGCGCCTCTCCGCGCACCAGCACGTAAAGCATTATTTGGCTGAATGTCGTCCTCGTAGACGGTTTCCATACTTCCCAGAAGCACCTGCTCATGGTGAAGAGCAGTGCAACTCGACCTAGTCAGCCACGCAGGAGCCAGCTGAGAGGGCAGAGACGGAAGGTCCGGGTGACGAAGCGCGCCGTGGTCCTGCATGATCAGGTCCAGTGAAGAGGCAGGGGAACAGGTCGACTACCGACAGGTCCAGCAGGAGAGAGAACCAATGTGCCGGGGCCACGCCGGAACGATCAGAATCAAGCGGCCCTGTCCCTGCGCACATTCAGAAGGACCTGTGAATCAACGGAAACGGAGGGAACGCATAGAAGAGGTGCGTCGCCCAGGGAATCAGAAGGGGTCTGCAACGAGCCGGTTCAGACCTTGGAAGAGAGCAGACCATCGCGGCACTTTCTGTTCCTGCGGATGCGAAGAGGTCATATGGGGCATGCCCACCTCCGGAGGAGCGCCAGGGCGATGTCCGGCGATAGGGACGCGCGTGGGAGCAAAAGGACGGCTGAGCGATCCGCCCAGCGTATTCCGAACCCCGGGAGAAGGAAGCAACTAAGTGGACAGAGTGGGCTATGCAAAGTCCCACAACGTCATGGCTCCTGACAAAGAAGAGACCACCTCTGTACGCCCTGCTTGTTTACATAGTATACCGTCGTCGTGTTGTCGGTGAAACCGAACACGAGACCTTGGATCTGCTGACGGAACACCTGACAAGCCAGGCGGACCCGCCCTCAATTCTTGCACGTTGATATGTAGGCGAGTTCGGGAGGAGACCAGCGGCCCTGGGTCCGCAGGGCACCTAGGTGGCTCCCCCCCAGTCTGAGTTCCGTTGTCAGGGACACGCGAGGGCTGGGGCGGATGGAACGGAAGCCCTGCACACACCGAACGGACGATCCAGCACCGCTGGAGAGATGATCGAGGACGTCCTGAGAATCGTGACTACATGTATCTAACAGGCGGCCTGGCCGGACGGAGCTGAGGATGAGCCAGGACTGGAGGGGCTGTAGGCGGAGCCGAGGCACAGCGCCGTGCCGAATTGCAGGGCCGTCCATTGTGGCCCAAGAGTGTCAGGCAAGTACGTATGGAGGTTAGAGGTGCTGCCTGCAGCCTGTGGATGATGGCTGTCAAAGCCTGGAACCGCGACAAGGGAAGAACAGCCCGGGCCATGGTGGAGTCTAGAACGGCTCCGATAAACTCTATCCTCTGAGTAGGGGTTAGAGTGGACTTCTCGGCATTGAGCATTAGGCCTAGGCTCATGAAAAGACGGCTGACCATGCGGATGTGCGCAAGGACTCGCTCCTCTGAGGGTCCCCGGATAAGCCAGTCGTCAAGGTAGGGGAACACATGCACGCGACTGCGACGAAGGAAGGCGACGCCTACGGCCATGCATTTGGTAAACACTCGTGGGGCCATCGAGAGGCCGAACGGGAGGACCGTGAATTGACAATGCTGGCCGCCGACAACAAAGCGAAGAACCTTCGATGGGGCGGGAAGATGGCGATATGGAAATAAGCGTCCTGCATGTCGAGGGTGGCGTACCAGTCTCTGGGATCCAGGGATGGAATAATGGTCCCCAAGGACACCATACGGAACTTCAACTTGACCAGGTATTTGTTGAGCTCTCGTAGGTCGAGGATGGGTCTGAGACCTCCCTTGGCCTTGGGGAATCAGAAAGTAACGGGAGTAAAACCCCCTGCCCTTCTCGTTCTCTGGAACCTCCTCTATGGCCTCTTTGTCGAGGAGGCGTTCGTACCTCCTGGAGGAGGATCTGCTCGTGAGAGGGGTCCCTGAAGAGGGACGAGGAAGGGGGGTGGGAGGGCGGGTACGAAGCAAACTGTAGGCGGTATCCAAGCCGCAACACGCGGAGGACCAAGCGGTCTGAAGTAAGCTGGTACCACGCCGGGAGGAAGAACGAAAGACGGTTGGAGAAGGGAGGAGATGGATCCGGGGGAAGGACTGGTACAGAGTCCTCGGGCGCACCTTCAAAACGAGGGCTTCGGCCTGGAGGAAGGCTTGGAGGGACCTTGGCTTTGGCCCCCCAGGTTACCCGATTGTCTGCGTCTGCCATTCCTGTTTTGCTGCCTGGAAAAGTCTTGCCTTTACCTGGGTTGGGGGTAAGGCCTGTGTTGCTGTTGAGGCCTGAATGGTCTACGCTGGGTGACCGGCGTATGCATCCCCAGGGCGCGCATAATGACCCTATTGTCTTTGAGGCTTTGCAGCCGAGGGTCAGTCTTGTCCACAACAGGCCCTGGCCCCAAACGGAGATTCCTGGATGGTATATGGAGTTCCGGAGGAAGGCCAGGACCTGAAGCCATGAAATGCGGCGCATAGTGACTCCGGAGGCCAGAGTCCTGGCAGCTGAGTCTGCAGCGTCCAAAGCCACTGTAGGAAGTGCGCGCGACCTTTTCCCCTCGTCAAGAGAGTGGCGAACTCCTGACGAGCGTTCCTGCGGGAGCGCTCCTTAAATTTATCAGCACCCCCAGTGTGTTGTGTGTAGCAACTGTGGCGCTCCCTCTCATTACAAGATTGAACGACGAGGGAACACGGGGCGGTGGACATATAGTACTCATAGCCCTTCGAAGGACCATGTATTTCGCTTGATACCCGAGCAGCGGGGGAATCGAAGCCGGGTGACTGCCAGATGGTGGTGGCATTGGCCTTGTGATGGTCCTTATGAGGGCAGGTGACATGAGTGGGCGCATCTGCCGAGAGGATGCTCACAACCGGGTTCTCGATCTCGGAGACCTCTCAGCTGGATGTTTCATTTTGCACCACGTGCCTGTGGAGGTTCCTTGTGTGCGCTGAGGTCCAGTGGGGGGGGGGACTGGTGGGATGTCATCCCGCCACACGCCTCATCTGACGAGGCCGAGGGAGAGGGAGGACTTGGCAGGAGTGGTGCTGTGGTGGCTCAGACTGCAGCACCACGTCTGACTTTGCGGTTGCTCAGGATCTGGAGGATGAGACGACTGCTCTTCCGTAGGGGATGGAGAGGGGGGGAAGCAGTAGCCTCCGGGCCCTATGCTCAGAGACCGACGATCACGGAGGAATTTGCTGGGGCCTGGGCTTGGTGATACGCCCGGGAGTCCAGAAGCCCCATGCTGAGGACCATGCTCCTGCTGAGTCTTCGGAGAAGAGGGCAGCGGGTCTTCAGCGTTCTAGTACACTGCCCGCCCGCGAAGAGACTGACCCCTGGCGAGAGGGCACATGGGGAGCCGAACGGGAGTGGTACGGGTCCCGCACTCCAGGCGGCGAAAGACCTCCTCGGTGCCGAGATCGGTGCTGTGATCCATTACCGGTGCCGCGAGGACCGGGACCTGCCACCAGCGTGGTGCCTGGAGGTCGACGGGATCTGGATCGCCAATGTGGGAACGACTCTCGAGTCCGGTGCGGTAGGTGGCTGGAGCCAGAACGGTGCGGGAGTATCGAGACCGCGCGACGATGATCTGCGCCGCGAGTCGACGGTTCCGGTCGTGAGAGCGTGCTGGACTGCGAGCGGCGTCGCGAGCGAGCCTCCTCAGGATCGAGATCGGGTGCCGAGATCGTGACCGGTTGCTGAGCCAGAGGTCCGGGGACGGTGCTCGCATCAGCGTGGGCTTGCCTTTAGACTGCAGAACCCGCACTGGCGGTCCAGGGATTGGGG